>NW_026062008.1:0-277519 GCF_023897955.1 Schistocerca gregaria | reverse complement strand
ACCACGAGTTGCCTTATTTGGTATTGGTGCTATTACGCTTCTCGTTTAGTGTGAGGATTTAGCGGGTATTTCAGCCGGCGTACTCGTTCAGGAATGAAGCAGCAAATCCCGGAAGAGTGAGTCGTCGCCAGCTCCGCTAGAGCCCTCTGGTAGCGAAGCCCTGCGCTACAGACAACTGACTGTGTGAGGGACCAGTAGCGACACCTAGCAGCGATGTGGTGAAAAGGAAATAGTATTGCTAAAAGTTTATCCACGCCTTTTAGCATTTAGAATGGAGATATGGCACGGAATTTAATAGCAAAAGAAAACAGCTATAGTAGCAGTCTCTCTCTCGCAATGCAACAATAGTACAACAACAATAGACCAACTGAATCTGTAGAGGTAGTAATAAAATTTATTTTCTGACCTGCAAGATACTTTCATATAAAGCTGAGCCTGAGAGAATGTCAGCTAACTACCGTCTGAAATATAATATGAAACATGTAGACCTGTCAGTAAAATCGTCAAGAAATTCGTTTTTTAAATGTTAACTGTTTAATTTAACATTTAGCTCACATAAAACCAGGATAATTATCCTCTTTCATACAAAGAAAGAGAGTACCTCATTAGTGACCTGTGTCATATCATAATCTCATTTTGACTCTTGAATAATTAAAAACAATTTGATATAATATTTTGCATTTCTTTTGACATTGAAACAATTTATCCTGTTCCTGCACTGAGAATGCACTAAGTAAATATGTAATATATGTATCAGTATTATAGCCAAATTTATTTTTCTAATTACTGATTATTAAATACCAAAACAGCTTCCAATTTCTTGTAGTTATCTTAGCAGCATTTAGAACAAAAACGAAAATAAAACGTATTAGTTTTTTTTAGTAAGGATATTATTTCATTGTTGTAATCCTACAAATGTTCATGATACTATGCTGTTTCTTTTGACAGTGAGATATAATATGTAGAAAGTACCTGGAAAATATATGCAGATGTGGTCTGGTGAAGAAAGTGTGCGTATTAAAATTTAAAATAAGTGATTGCAGCAGCATAATGAGGTATATTTTGTAGTGTGGGAGTGAGCTCCACGTGGGACCCGAAGCACGGACCCCACGGGGGTGCCCGGCATGCGCCACATGCCAGGGCAGAGGTGGAGGCTAGTGTTCGGAAATCTGAAAATTCCAGCGCCGGCCGGGGATTGAACCCCGGCCCGGCTGGGGCGAATAGCCCCAGCCGAGGCGCTGGAACGTTCCAGACCCCCTTACCACTAGACCACCGGGGACCCCGGCCGTTTCCTGCTCTGAACTCGGTCTGGTAGTCCTGTCACACTTCCTGTTGTCGGCTGTGTTTACATCGGACGCTGAGTGGCATAGTGTAGCCGGCAACATTAGAACGCTGTGAGGGGGAAGTGTTTACCTCCGACTAGTAGCTGTCCCCCCTACCCAGGTGAAGTAGCTTTACAGTTACCAAAGACATTTGAAATCAGCCTTTGCGACTGTATGCAGTCGACGGTTGTTAATCGTTTGTTTCAACCTGTTCCCAAATGCCTCGAGAAAACCGAAGCAACTTCTTCACTAATCGAGGCGACTGTCATATGAAAACGACCCGCAGACATTCTATAATTACAAGTCAACGCCTAGCTTACACCAGATAATTCTGTCTGTTTCATCAGTTGTTTTAACAGTGCACGAAATACCACAGCATATTATTAATCCGTTGCAAATAAATTTCTGTGTGTGCAGTTCAGGTCTGCGCCGTAGATTTTTCGTGAAAACGTCGGGATAAAATCGTAACATGTGTTTCATATTAATATGAAATTTAGTTATCAATATCTTTATCACAGTGGTCACACTCACAATTTTGGACTTTTCAGTGGCTGGGGTACGATATAGCCTTTGAGTACGTTATCGCGTTGCGCAATTTCTTCCTTTTTTTCCGACTCTGAGGGAGCTGTCGCCTTCTCTCAGCGCTGCCCTTTTTAGGCTTTTCTCGCGTTTTCTGTAATTTAGAGCATATTTACAAGTCCTGAGACGAACTCTTCCTGTGTGTCGTAGGTTTAAACTCAATATAGATTTTCGTTTATATTCCGGCAAATACTTTTATTTTCTATTACTCCTAGCGGCGCTCCCTAAGCTGTTCATCGCAATGACACACGAATGAGAATCCTAGCTTACAACTTTACACAAAGATGATTCCTAACAATGACCCGCATATGCCAACACAGGCAATAAGCGACAACCACGTGACTTAACCTTTGTTTGCGCACTGTCGGTCTCGTAATTAATAGTGATTCAAATCTGACGCCATTTTGTCACACAAGGAACTTCGACCACGGAGAAAGTAGACGTTTTTCACTTTAGGATATTTTCCAGGAAGTTTCCGACATTCGTAAAACAGAAACGAGTTTCGACGCTGTGGAATGCAACGAGAAGTAGTGGGTGACGAATTGTTTCGGGATTTTACTATCCATGCTGCAAACGATCATCGAGCAGAAAGATAATGTTGCTGATAATTGTTAAAAGGCGGGAGCAAGCAGACCGGCGAGGCGAGTTCCCGCCTCTTGCTGAAAGCTTATGGAATTGGCTTACTCAATGCAGGGTAGCAAGGGTATTTGTCTGAGGTTATAGCTTAACGGAACGCTAAATCATTAACGGTTAGTCTGGGAACCCAAGTCTCAGATAGAAATAAGAAGTGACACGCTAAATCCAAAGACATAAGGTGGTTTATAAGAAATTTAGTTCACAAAATGCATCCATTCGTAACAGTTTGTTCAATATTGAAAAATGAATGAAGCTGAATTTATGTATTTTTGAAGATTTGTGCGTGCCTTCCGTTTCAAATACAAAAGGAAATAACATGTAAGAAAACTGGGGATACAATAGAAAAAAAGTCGCAATTTTATTTCGATTTTTCCTGATTCCATCTGGAATAAAGGCGAGTTAAATAGAATAATTAATTCTAACTTTTTCTTACATCCTTCGAATTGTGCGGACTCGATTGTAACTGGCCCTTGGGCTTCGAATTTTCTAGAGTCTGCAAAGTAAAAATAAATCTCCTCGTGCTACTATCCACTTTTCAGCGGATGCTGATTTGGTTGTCCTTCTTAGTATATCAATATGATTCTAGAGTCCTAATCCACGTACGCAACGCTGTTACGGTAAAAACGTACGTTTATTTTTACCAAATTTGCGTAAGAATGCGCTTTTGCTATGCATACCCACTCCTTAAACCCGCCATCAGGCAAAAGAAAGTGAATACCCTTTCCTTTGTTTTTCACCCTTCATCGATGACAAGTGATAATGACTTGGCAGCAGAGACCTGTTTAGCTTGAGTGAGTGCTTAAACGAAAGGCATGGACGAATAAAAATACAAAACAGATATATACGTAACGTCACGTAACCATGAAGAAAAGCAGACTTGGTTTATTTTACCATATAAGTTAATTCTTTTAGAATCTCATAAGTGGAATTAACAATTTCGGTCGCTTTCTACATCTAGGAACGTTCTTTATAATAGATAAGTCTCTGATATTCACTTACAGCATTGTTGTGTCTTTTCCCCTTGCATTTGTGAATTGTCTTCTCAGACTGCAGATTTCTGAGCAGCACTGGTGCCATTAGCCTAAATTTATGTTGGTCTACAGCGCTGAGGTTGATCCCTCACCTGTGGTCGAGTGAGAGATCATTCCAAAGTGTGGCAGGCAGCGAACGACTTTGCGAGGGGCTGATCGTAGGGCCTCCAGAGGAAGCTTCTTGGAACGCAAATTCTGGGCGTTCACAGAAGGTGAATTTGCTGGTAGTTCGGAACTCCAATAATAGGCGAGTAATTGGGCCCCCTTAATAACATGGCTGCCAAGGAGGGGAAGGACGGCAGTGTGCACAAGGTGAGGGAGTCATTCCTGATTTGTAAAGAGTGTTCCGGATGCCATGAAGAGTACAGGGCGCAGCCAATAGCAGGTGGTGGCCCCAGTCGGTTCCAATGGCGTGTGTCGCTTTGGATTGGAGGAGATTCTCTCTGGTTTTGTTTAGCGGATATGGTTAAGCGAGTTTAAGGCGGAGCTCACAATCTGCACCATCATCGACAGAACTGACTGTGATCCTTCGGTGCAGAGCCGAGTGAAAGGTATGAACCATAGGCTCGGGTGGTTATCTTACTGTGTAGGCCTCAGAGTCCTTGACTTGTGCCATAGGGTAGTGGGTTTCTGGATTCCGCTTAATAGGTCAGGAGTCCACTATACACAGGAAGCGGCTACACGGGTAGCGGGGGCGGATTTGTAGGTTAGAGGGTCTCAGGAAAACATAGAAATGGCGTCTGTCTAAAAGGGGGCAGGTAACACACAGTAAGGTGGTTGTAGAAACGATCGGTGTTGTAAATTATCGTAACTGTGTTGGGAAAGAACCAGAGCTCCAGGCCCTAATAGAAAGCACTGAAGCTCTCAAACAGTTATAGGTACGGAAAGCTGGCTAAAGCCGGAAATAAGTTAAGCCGAAATTTTTTCAAACGACCTAACAACGTTCAGAAGGGATAGATTAAACATAGTTGGTGCTGGAGTATTTATTGCTGTCAGAAGTAGTTTACCTTGTAGTGAAACTGAAGTAGATAGTTCCTGCGAAATAGTTTGGGTAGAGGCTGTACTTGTCAATCGGACTAAACTGGATCGTTTTACCGACCCCGACTGAGAGGATATGGTTGCTGAACAGTTCAAAGAAAACGTCAGTCTCATTTCAAAAGGTACCCCACTCACACAATTATAGTCGGTGGTGATTTCAATGTATCCTCGATATGGTGGAAAATTTACACGTTTAAAGCCGGCGGCAGGCTTAAAACGTCACCTGAAATAGTACTGAATGCTTTCTAAAAAAAGTATTTTGAACTATTAGTTCGTGAGCCCACTCGAAGCATAAATGGTTACGAAAGCGTACTTGACGAATACAGGGATTGGCGACCACAAGGCAGTTGCCTGTACACTGAATACTGTAACACCTATAACCATCAAAAAGAAACTTAAAGTACATCTGTTTAAAAAAAGCTGACAATGCTCTTAACGATTTTTAAGGAAACAGCCTCCACTCCTTCCGATCTGATCATGTAAGCGTAGAAAAGATGTGGAATGATTTCAGAGAAATAGTATCGATTGCAATTGAGAGATATATATACCACATAGATTAATAAGTGATGGTACTGATCCCCCATGGACAAAACGGGTGAAATCGCTGTTGCAGAAGTAACGAAAAAGCATGCCAAATCTAAAAGAATCCAAAATCCGGAAGACTGGCAATGTTTTGCAGAAGTTCTAAATATAGCGGTTACTACAGTGCGAGATGCTCTTGATAATTTCCGCAACAAAACTCTGTTTCGAAATCTGGCGAAAAACCCAGAGATTCTGTTCATGCATAGAGTACACCAGTGTCAAGACGCAATCCGTACCTTCACTGCGCGAAAGTAACGGTGGAGTTACTGATGACAGTGCCACTAAAGTAGAGTTAAGAAACGTGGTTTTCCGAAACTCCTTCAGCAAAGAATATGAAGCCCAGTCAACAGAAAGTGCCAAAATGAGAAGCATAGAAGTGTTTATCCTCGGTGTAGCAAAGCAGCTTAAATCACTTATTAAAGGCAAGGTTTCCGTTCCAGATTGTATACCAGTCAAGTTCCTCTGAGTGTGCTGATACAATAGCTCCATGTTTAGTAATTATATACAACCGCTCACAGAAAGATCCGTACCTAAAGACTGGAAAATTGCTCAGGCCACACCAATTTGTTAAAGTACTGCCTTTTGTGATGTTTAACAATACTGTTGGCAAGCGTACTTGTTATACAAATGGGCACGGCATAGGCTTACGGTCGTAAAATATATTTCAGCGTTAAACTGGAAATAGTTGTAGGAGAGTATCAGAAGTAATAACCTAATGAGATCTTTAATTTCTTGTACATTAGGTTTATGTGTTGGAGAAGATTCTCATCAGTAATTTTAATAGTCTCAAAAATGTGAATGTTAGCAAGTAAATTAACTACGTTAAAGGATACGAAATTACCATCATTAGGAATTGGAAATGTTTTTAATTTTAGCTGTTAGTTAAAGGGAATTTTTGACAGTGTAGTTTTCTTCAAAGACATAATACTCTTTAAATGGTGTATGAGATTTTTTGCCGATTTCATAGAATCGCCGTCTGTATAGTTAACACTGTGGACAGGAAGCGAAGGCGGTGTGCAGTCGGAGGCGATGCTGGGTTCGTAGCGGTGGGCACCAATTGTCGGCTACGACGGGACTGCCCGGGAGGCACACTCACGTGGCCGCACGTGTCACGGTGGATGCAGCAGAAGGTCCATAGCATCAGTGACCCTGTCGCGGATGCGTGCACCACCTGTTCTAGTGTCTCGTGTACACGAAGGACCTCTGCGGACCGAGCTGCAACTTTCTTAGCTCGCTGGACTGTGCAGTTACTGATATACAGGGGCTATGCTCTATGCAGCCTGCCTGGCAGAGGTGTGTTGCAGGGTGGCATTAGAGCCTGACGGCTTCCGCGACTGGACAAATGAACTGGCGATAAAAAAAAAATCATAGCAACAAACGAACAAAAAATCATGTAGAGTAATGAAATTTCGGGAATACGTCTGTCCATGTAGGATATTTAAGTAATTAACATTGCAGCATCACA
The DNA here is from genome assembly GCF_023897955.1 of Schistocerca gregaria. Lineage (NCBI taxonomy): Eukaryota > Metazoa > Arthropoda > Insecta > Orthoptera > Acrididae > Schistocerca > Schistocerca gregaria. The sequence goes on along the minus strand of NW_026062008.1, from coordinate 270,866 downwards.
GGGCAACGTAAGCGCGAAATAAGCCGTTGCAAAAGTGACATGCTGGTAAGTTAATAACAGATGTAACGATCAGAAAGTTGAATGCAAACATTGAAACGGGCACGCATTGTGTTGTAATGGTGTGCGATGTCAGTTTTGTGTCGCAAATGCCGGTGGTTTGGGGGTCAGTGAAATGCATGCTACTGGGCCCCTTGGCTCGGGGCTGTCCCTGAAGTAATCGATTTTTAATTCGTTATGTCGCCGACTGCTGTTCGAATTGCTACTGCAGAAGAAATGTGATGTGCCAGAGACGTACGCCAGACACGACTGCCTTCCCTCTTGGTAGCGCCACGTGACCGGTCGGAGCCCGAGCTTTTTGCAACCGTACATTCTCGCGGTCACCGCTGCCAGTATACAGTGCTAAATTTCTGCCAAGTCTCCTGCGAAATCGCTGGAGGAACATCCAGCTTCTCGTGTCCCTATTACACGACCTCGTTCAAACTCGTTAAGATGATCGTAATGGCGTCTCTGTCTCCTCAAAGGCATTCTTGGCTAAGATCAAACCACCACGTCCAATCTAGAAGGTAACTAACGCTCACAACCGCCACGGCGTGTATTTACAGCAGACCTGATCTGCACCCTCACAGTGCCCCTACTAACACAATTCTTATGCGAATGGCGCGAAATTTAAATCGACACCATTTTTCAATTGTAGAAACACGCCTACCAACTTTCGTTTATCTCTCACAACTGCTTGTGGTGTTGCGATTTTTTCCGTAGCTGTATGTTCAAGAATTCTGCAGCAAATGGATGTCAACGATATTGGACTGTAATTTTGCAGGTCCGTCCTATTACTGTTCTTATACACTACTGGCCATTAAAATTGCTACAGATGATTAACGGGTATTCATTGGACAAATATATTATACTAGAACTGACATGTGATTACATTTTCACGCAGTTTGGGTCCATAGATCCAGAGAAATCAGTACCCAGAACAACCACCCCTGGCCGTAATAACGGCCTTGATACGCCTGGGCATTGAGTCAAACAGAGCTTGGATGGCGTGTACAGGTACAGCTGCCCATGCAGCTTCAACACGATACCACAGTTCATCAACAGTAGTGACTGGAGTATTGTGACGAGCCCGTTGCTCGGCTACCATTGACCAGGCCTTTTCAGTTGGTGAGAGATCTGGAGAATGTGCTGGCCAGGGCATCAGTCGAAAATTTTCTGTATCCAGAAAGGCCAGTACAGGACCTGTAACATGTGGTAACTATTTGCCTGAAATTCTTTACATTGTATGCTATAGCATACAACTGTAGCTATTGTTATTTTCCTGGTTACCTTACTCGCTCACCTACTCGGTTTAAACTGCCGAGAGAAATATCGCAATCACTATTATTGTAGTAATTCCTAACTTGTTGGCATTCTTCGTTAATTGTATAGCGAACTGCTTTTCGTATCTATTCTCGACGGCACCCCTTCACAACGAATACTCTCCGCTCCTCTCTACTCCGTACTGTAACTGGGTTTTCTCTGTTTGTGATGGTCATCTGTCAGGATGAGCACTACTGCAAAGGGCATTTGATTCTAAAGCATTATGTCAGGGTGAAAAACACTAAATAAATTACTTTTTCTCTCTTAACAACATTTTTGCAGGGTGGGTTCATCCTTGCCTCAGGTATGAGGTAGAATGAAACAGCAGTTTTACATAAGATAACTTTTATTGAAAGTTTTGTACAAGGGTTTCTGGCTGGGATACTGGCAACTGTGTCGTTTGCGAAGCCTTCTGCTTGCGTGAGCGGCGGCGTCTGATTACGCACGGCGGTGTGTATCTCGTGTCGCCGTTTCGCCCAGTTGACTGGAGACGCGCATCGCGAGGTGGTCCGTTTAATTATTGAGGAAGAAGTCGTGAATCGGACGGTGACGACTCGGATGTGCGCTGTCTCCTTCCCGTCCTCACGAGTCACTCGGGTACATAAAAATCTGGCCTCAAATACCTTCTGTCTTCTGGCGCCGAGGCTGCTGCTTGCTATTCCATTACAGCGGCGGACTCGGTGCTTCTGTGTACGATGTAGTATCTTCCTGCATGACGGTCTTGAGCACCGACTGTACCGGAACTGAACTGAAAGCTACTCCTGTCGGGCCCACTGCGTCTCGCGTACTTATTCACTTCACTTCACTGGAGGTGAACAACATCGCTGTCGTTGCCTCTTTTGTCACGTCGAAAAGCTTCGCGAAGAATCTTCTTAACGTCGGTCATTGGCTCTCGGAATGTAGGCGAGGGCCTTTGATCACGTGTGACAATTGAGAAACACGGGCGATGCCCTGACGGCTGAATCGACAGCTTCTGCTTACGTGGGGGAGGACGATAGCTTCTCCTGAATGTGCTGACTTCGCGGTCATTGCCTCCTCTGCTCTGCCCGTTGTTTGCCAGAGTGTAACTCTTCTAAGCTAAACGAAGTTTCTCATTAATTTTAAATTTCTACTTCACTTCACCTTGATTTCACTAATTTATTTCCCTATCTTAAGTACCACTCAACAGTATTTACGCCGATCTCCGTGCACTGTTTTAGGAAAGTGTAATGCCGTCACTACACGGACGGTGTTGTGAACGTCAGTCTTGAGCGTGCCAAGTTGAAAGTGCTGCCGAACGCTCTGACTTGTGCATACAGCATGTGCGTGTCAACGTGGTACACGCGACCGCAGCGGCAGCATCTGGGTCACACATCACCCGGTTGTCCGCCCCGGTAGCTGAGTGGTCAGCGTGACAGACGGGTTCGATTCCTGGCTGGGTTGGAGATTTTCTCTGCTCAGGGACTGGGTGTCGTGTTGTCCTAATCGTCATCATTTCATCTCCAACTACGCGCATGTCACCGAAGTGGCGTCAAGTCGAAAGACCTGCACCAGGCGAGCGGTCGGGAGGCCCTCGTCACACGTTTCTCTCTATCACCCACTTTACAAAATGCATGGGCGTAAAATTCTTAAGCTAGCGCTATTAAAACGCGCCTTTCCTCTCTTGTCCACGTGAGAGTCACGTTGTTCTGCGTGTAGTGTCCACGGACATGTTATAAGGCAGAAAGAGAAGCTCCGTAACAAATAGCGCGATTCAAAGTCTTACTTTATATTTGTTCCTATTCAGCAGCAGAATCTTCACAACATGTGAAATAAAAAAGAATTGTTTTACACTTTCTTGTTATATCTTACTGCATGTAGTGCAATCTGTCTTGTAGATTAAACCATTCGAACAAACTCCATCCTCAGATGGAACGTACATATGTAACATCGAATATTAGAGAATATACTTTCTTTTCGGTGCAATAAAAGTATCAGATCCTAACAGAAAAAGCGAAGACTAGTAATAAAAATATTCGGATCCACTGAGGCGCAAACAAGAATCACATTACCAGCTACCTCATCATTTCGCTCTACCGACTGTGACTGTCGAATGGTCATACATTGAATCTGACCTATTGAAAGTTTTAATGGTAGATACGTTATTAACTGACACTGAAATATGACAGATTGTATCAACGACAATGCGTTTCTTATGGATCCTCACTGTGCCCGTTTACAGTCTGTCCCCACTCTGGCTACCCAGCCACGTCACCGGGCGCCTCCACAGGCTGTCTCACGACGCAGTACCGCCCTGCCGCGGCGCGCGCTTTAAGTCGGCGGCGACGCCGTCTGCATACACGGCCCGGCAGCGTTAATTTTTAGACGAGTGTTTTAGTACCGTAAAGAATACAAAAGACGATAGCTTCTTCCGAAACATAACGCTATAGAGTAAATAATATTAACATATGAACGTAAGTCGGGATTTTACTACAAACATGGAACCGAATGCCTGTTCATGTGAATGTACGTTCCTCTACTTCTACCCCATAAAGCGCAATGAAACTGTAGAATTTAAGAATTATTCTCACTTTGTGTTTCTACTAAAGGATAGAAGTTTTCTTTGAAGGATTGCGTTGAAACTTAACAGGTCTTGCAACACGATGAGTGTTTAAAAAGTAACAAGAAATTTACAATTTCTTGTGTTGTACTAGTCCGATTTGCACTACATTTTTTGTCACTGCCTTCGTAAACGTACGTGAAAAGTATGTGGACAATGTTATATCCATTGGCTATTTGCTCTATTGTCAGCTGTCAAAAAGGATACATGTGTTTTGGTAGCATCAACGATTATTTGTTTTGTGTAAAAACAGATTAGAGAATCTTTCTTACATAAAGAGTATGGAATTTTAGAAAAGTTAAATATTCGTTTTGGCGAGCCTCTTACGAGTAAAACTGGAGTTTTTTGTTTCACGACAATTTGTAGTTTCCGTAATGTCGGCACTATTTTTAGATTGATGTAAAAGCCCTCCATCGTTTGTGGAAGGATCGATTTTATGAAATTGTCTACGACGACGGGTTTCCTCCCAAAATTACTAGTTTTCCTTCGTGGCGATCCCTGTAAACCACGCGGTTTATTTTTGCTTTCCTTCCTTAGGCGTGACAGACGTTTGCATAAATTGGAGCCCTTTGCTTGGAACGGGTAACAGTTCTTTTCGTGTCACCTCCTTAACACACGCTCGTTACATCTACATCTACATCCATTCTCTGCAAGCTACCTGACGGTGTGTGGCGGAGGGTACCTTGAGTATCTCTATCAGTTGTCCCTTCTATTCCAGTCTCGTATTGTTCGTGGAAAGAAGGATTGTCGGTATGCCTCTGTGTGACCTCTAATCTCTCTGATTTTATCCTCATGTCTCTTCGCGAGACCTACGTAGGAGGGAGCAATATACTGCTTGACTCCTCGGTGAAGGTATGTTCTAGAAACTTCAACAGAAGCCCATACAGAGCTACTGAGCGTCTCCGTGCAGAGTCTTCGAGTTTATCTGTCATCTCTGTAACGCTTTCGCGATTACTAAATCGTCCTGTAACGAAGCGCGCGGCTCTCCGTTGGATCTTCTCTATCTCTTCTATCAACCCTATCTGGTGCGGATCCCACACTGCTGAGCAGTATTGAAGCAGTGGGCGAACAAGGGTACTGTAACCTACTTCCTTTGTTGTCGGATTGCATTTCCTTAGGATTCTTCCAATGAATTTCAGTCTGGCATCTGCTTTACCGACGATCAACTTCATATGATCATTCCATTTTAAATCACTCCTAATGCGTTCTCCCAGTTGCTGACCTGCTATATTGTAGCTAAATGATAAGGGATTTATCTTTCTATGTATTCGCAGCACATTACACTTGTCCACATTGAGATTCAATTGCCATTCCCTGCAACAGGCGTCAATTCGTTGCAGATCCTTCTTCATTTCGGTACAATTTTCCATTGTTACAACCTCTGGATATACTACAGCGTCATCCGCAAAAAGCCTCAGTGATCTTCCGATGATATCCTCAAGGTCATTTATGTATATTGTGAATAGCAACGGTCCTATGACACTCCCCTGCGGCACACCTGAAATCACTCTTACTTCGGAAGACTTCTCTCCATTGAGAACGACATGCTGCGTTCTGTCATGTAGGAACTCTTCAATCCAATCACACAATTGGTCTGATAGTCCGTATGCTCTTACTTTGTTCATTAAACGATTGTGGGGAACTGTATCAAAAGCCTTGCGGAAGTCAAGAAACACGGCATCTACCTGTGAACCCGTGTCTATGCCCTTCTGAGTCTCATGGACGAATAGCGAGAGCTGGGTATCACACGACCGTCTTTTCCGAAACCCGTGCTGATTCCTACAGAGTAGATTTCTAGTCTCCAGAAAAGTCATTATACTCGAACATAATACGTGTTCCAAAATTCTACAACTGATTGACGTTAGAGATATAGGTCTATAGTTCTGCACATTTGTTTGAAGTCCCTTCTTGAAAACGTGGATGACCTGTGCCCTTTTCCAATCTTTCGGAACGCTACACCGCTGCAAGAAGGGGGGCAAGTTCCTTCGCGTACTCTGTGTAAAATCGAACTGGTATCCCATAAGGTCCAGCGGCCTTTCCTCTTTTGAGCGATTTTAATTGTTTCTCTATCCCTCTGCCATCTCTTTCGACATCTACTATTTTGTCATATGTGCGACAGTGTAGAGAAGGAACTACAGTGCAGTCTTCCTCTGTGAATTAGCCATTTAGTAGTTCGGCCTTCAGTCTGTTTCAGTACCATTTTGGTCACAGAGTGTCTGAACATTTCGTTTTGCTCCACCTACTGCTTTGACATAAGACCAAAATTTCTTAGGGTTTTCTGCCAATCAGTACATAGAGCTTTACTTTCGAATTCATTGAATGCCTCTCGCATAGCCCTCCTCACATTACATTTCGCTTCGCGTAATTTTTGTTTGTCTGCAAGGCTTTGGCTATGTTCATGTTTGCTGTGAAGTTCCCTTTGCTTCCGCAGCAGTTTTCAAACTCGGTTGTTGTACCACGGTGGCTCTTTTCCATTTCTTACGATCTTGCTTGGCACGTACTCATCTAACGCATATTGTACGATGGTTTTGAACTTTGTCCACTGATCCTCAACACTATCTGTACTTGAGACAAAACTTTTGTGTTGAGCCGTCAGGTACTCTGTAATCTGCTTTTTGTCACTTTTGCTAAACAGAAAAATCTTCCTACCTTCTTTAATATTTCTACTTATGGCTGAAATCAGTGATGCAGTAACCGCTTTATGATCGCTGATTCCGTGTTCTGCGTTAACTGTTTCGGGTCTGTTTGTCGCCAGAATGTCCAATATGTTATCGCCACGAGTCGGTTCTCTGTTTAACTGCTCAAGGTAGTTTTTCAGATAAAGCACTTTAAAAAAATTTCACTGGATTCTTTGTCCCTGCCACCCGTTATAAACGTTTGAGTCTCCCAGTCTAACGGGTGATCAAAAAGTCAGTATAAATTGGAAAAAGTGATAAACCATGGAATAATGTAGATAGAGAGTTAAAAATTGAGACACATGCTTGGAATGACATGGGGATTTATTAGAAAAAACAAATTCACAAAATGTCTGACAGATCTCTTATGCGCGTCGTTTGGTGATGATCGTGTGCTGAGCCGCCACTTTCGTCACACTTGGCCTCCTAGGTCCCCAGACCTCAGTCCGTGCTATTGTTGGCTTTGGGGTTACCTGAAGTCGCAAGTGTATCGTGATCGAGCGACATCTCTAGGGATGCTGAAAGACAACATCCAACGCCAATGCCTCACCACATACTCCGGACATGCTTTACAGTGCTTTTCACAACATTATTCCTCGATTACAATTACTGTTGAGGAATGATGGTGGACATATTGAGCATTTCCTGTAAAGAACATCATTTTTGCTTTGTCATGCTATTCTGATCTGATGAAGCGCCACCTGTCGGACATTTTTTGAGCTTTTGTATTTTTTTTTTTTTTTTTTTTTGTTCTAATCAAATCCCATGTCATTCCAAGCATGTGTGTCAATTTGTACCTCCCTATCTACATTATTCCGTGATTTATTCAGTTTTCAAATTTATACTGACTTCTTGGTCACCTGGTGTATCTGGCAAATTAAAATCTCCACCCAGAACTAGAACATGATGGGGAAATGTACTCCGCAAATAGCTCCTCTTCGTCTTCTGCAATTTTCTTGCAATGCAACGCTGTTATCCAGCACTTCCAGATACCGAAGTATGTCAGTGACTGATGCTGGCAACAAGGATCTCACGAACAGAAACGACGTATTGTACACCACTGCACGCCGATCTACGCCGCTAGACAGGTAACAGGCAACTGATTTTGGGTGCCCCTGGTGAGACAAGCCTCTACATCCTTACATTTGTCCTCTATCCATCCCTGCTTAGCCATTTTGCACTTCCTGTCGATTTCATTTTTGAGACGTTTGTATTCCTTTTTGCCTGCTTCACTTACTGTATTTTCATATTTTCTCCTTTCATCAGTTAGATTCAATATCTCTTCTGTTACCCAAGGATTTCTAGCAGCCCTCATCTTTTTACCTACTTGATCCTCTGCTGCCTTCACTATTTCATCTCTGAAAGCTACCCATTCTTCTTCTACTGTATTTCTTTCCCCCATTACTATCAATTGTTCCTTTATACTCTCACTGAAACTCTGTACAACCTCTTGTTCTTTCTCTTTATCGAGGTCCCATCTCCTTAAATTCCCACCTGTTTGCAGTTTTAATCTACAGGACATAACCAATAGATTGTGGTCAGAGTCCACATTTGCCCCTGGAAATGTCTTACAATTTAAAACCTGGTTCCTTAATCTCTGCCTTATCATTATATAATCTATCTGATACCTTTTAGTATCTCCAGGGTTCTTCCATGTATACAACCTCCTTTCATGATTCTGAAACCAAGTGTTAGCTACGATTAAGTTGTGCTGTGTGCAAAATTCTACCAGGCAGCTTCCTCTTTCATTTCTTAACCCCAATCCATATTCACCTACTACGTTTCCTTCTCTTCCTTTTCCCACTATCGTGTTCCAGTCACGGCGTAGCGTGCCATCATCATCAGATTACTCCTGTTGACTGACGTCCAATGCCGGCGGGCGGTGTGGTATATATACCTGTCGCCTCTCCCCTCCGTATGGACTCCGCGTATGGACCGAGGGATGTGCAGGCCGCGGTGGTCTTTCAAATTTCAACGCTTTTTTCATCAAAAGTGCAACAATGCTATTTGCTATTAAAGGTTTGAAAGCTACTGGAGTATGGCCCACGGACCAGTCCGTATTCACCGATGCAGATTTCCTCCCGGAAGACAAAACTGACATCGGACTTGAGAGGCCGTCAGATAAAGAGGTTATTGTATCTGGAGCTGAACAGGTAAAAAGACGACGCCAACAGGTTGGGTGATCAAGCTGGCAGGTTTCAGCGAATTTTAACTATGAACTGCCGCCCAAGAATGACGAAGTTATTGAGGCTAATTGTTCTAGTCCTGCAACTGCTAGATCGTACATTTATGGGTGCACTTAAGACTCACTACAGCGAGAATATTTGGCAGTGGATGCTCCATGAAAGCAAACTTGTTGGATCCTATGATATAGTGTGTTTCTTTGGCAAGGGAAGGAAATACAGTAGAAGGATGAAGTAGTGAAGGCAGCAGAGGATCAAATAGGTAAAAAGACGAGGGCTATTAGAAATCCTTGGATAACAGAAGAGATATTGAATTTAATTGATGAAGGGAGAAAATATAAAAATGCAATAAATGAAGCAGCCAACAAGGTACACAGACGTCTCAAAAATGAGATCGACAGGAAGCGCAAAATGGCTAAGCAGACATGGATGGCTAGAGGACAAATGTAAGGATGTAGAAGCTTATCTCACTAGGGGGTCTTTGGCAAAGTTCTTTTCCTCTCTTTTCTTTAATAATGACTTCTAACTCTTTTTTGTACAGCAAATCAGTTGAAACAATGGTCTTTCCCCTCATCCATTCTCGGGAATACGAACATCAGGGCAACATAAGAACCTCCTGCACTCAGCAAACAGACGACCATTACTAGAGACCCACACTCAGCAGCAGTCAGAGAACAAATTTGGCGTTTACCTCTGCTTGCAGTATCAGTCTGAACTACACTAAGGCCTGTTTCCTCAACGTTCCATACACGATCTTCTGGATATTTATGTTTCCAGAATTCAGCTTATAGCAAGTCGTAGAATGAGTTAACTCTCTCATGCGAAAAGCGTTTTGCTCGAGCATATGATGTTCCAGTTGGCTTTCTAATCGAAAGCTTATCTTGATGACGTCGAAGAAAATGGCCAAGACAAGCCCTTCCATTCACAACTGCAAGTTGGTAGGCCATTTTTCTAACATCCATACTAGTAAAAGCATAGAATTTGGCCTCCATATAGTGTATGTAAACCACTAGTTCTCTTTCTAGGGCAGCTGGTTTTCTTCCAAACTTTTTAGTTTCAACATCTGTCAGGTATTAGCCTCATACACATACTGGCACAGAGTTGTTTTTGGGACAGTGCAATGTTTGCTTTTTTAACTCCCATGATTTTTACTACAACAGCAGACACTGCCTCTCGCATTTTGTTTTTATCCCACACCTGCCTTTTACGGGTTCATTTAGGTGCCAGATTAGTCCTAGGCATCTGAAAACAGAAATAAAAACATTTTACGGTCTGCTTATAATATGGACCCTGAGGTCCACATTACACTTACACCTTGTAAACTAGTGTAGACAGCTTAAAAATGCAATAATACCATACTTTTAATCTATTTGAAACTGTTGCCAATACTTAGATGCAACCTACTAAGTATTAACCAATAATGGTATGTTAATACACTACTAGAGTTCAGCTAAATATTATTAAGATATTAAGGGGGGGGGGGGTGCATATTACCACCACTTACTCTACATGGTAATGCAAAGCAGGTGAAACATTTGGATAAAGGTGTACTTGCATTCACGTTGCTTGTAACAGCAAATCTGTTTGACAGGCTCATTGTCATTGTAAAAGCAAAACTAACAAGTAAAATGAAAACATCCACCATAAGCACGAATCCAGTATTTTGATGAATAAGGACTCAACTAGAAAGGTAGGCTGAGGTTGGAAAGTACCAGCCACAAAATCACTTGAAGTTTACCTTGTGGAAGAAAATATTATCCACTGTAACTCCAAATTAGTGTGCACTGACTGTAAAGTAAGAATTAATAGATATTACTATGCATGTATTGGTTATAGCATTAAGTTAAATACGTGCAAGCATATACATAATGTTTATGAAGTAGAGAGTATAGAAGAAAAACCGTTTGAAATTTCTGAATTACCAGATGTACTACTTATGAATGTTGGAGAGGAAAATTCTGAAGCCAGTTTGTTCCTGTGACACAGAGGTACTGGCAGAAATTGTTTCTGGTATTTCAGTTACTGAAGTTTAGCTGGCCAACAAAATGGTAACTTCACTGAAGGCTAGTGTAGGTGCTGTTCATGCCAGTAGTGGCGTCTCTTTCAATAGCCCACAAAGGAGTCACAAGAGAAAACTTGCAGTACAGAGGAGACTGTTTTGAGCAAAGAAAACAAATTCCTCAAGCTGCATACTCATGGCAGTTCCTGATACAGAAGAAACTGTGAAAACACGCGATCTAGTGTATCTCTCCTTCGAACAACCACAACGGATCACGGCGGCACTCGCCTAGTCTGTTATTCCGTGTCCTGCCATCCAGTTTTAGGTTTTCCATTATTTCCCTAGATCAATCAAGGCAAATTCTGGGATGGTTCCTTAGAAAGGCCAAGGCCAATTTTCTCCCCCATCCTTGAAACAGTCAGAGCTTATGCTCTGTCTCTGACGGCCTCACTGTTGACAGAATGTCAGATGTCGATATTCCTTCCTTCTTCACTGGCCTCTGGTGCGGCAGTTCTGCTGACATATGGGACCACCAGAAACTGCTGCGGCTTGTGCCAGCAGCCTAGAATGCTGGCATCACTGGGTCAGCCCCCTCCCAAGCCGTGCTGGGCAGTGATGACTGTGACTGAGGCTCAGCGCACTGCTGGTGATGGCCACACATTTGACAACTGTCCCAACGTGACAACAGAGTGAGTTGCAATCGTCAACTTGTAATATATATTTATTTTTGATCTAGCTAGATGGGTAACACTAGTGCAACTGTTAAACAGATTAAATATTTTCATATTCTAGCAAGGAATACACTAACATCTGATTGTTCACAATCAATTTTCCTGATAATGTAACTCATTTACCAAAAAAAAAATTTGGTGAATAAATAATAATTTCAGTATCAGTACAAACACATGCAGTTGGAATTAGGAATGAGTAATTATGAATTAGCAATATAACCCAACTGAAAGCCTTTCAGGTTCCAATTTGCAGTATAATTTTACTTTTTTTTAAAAAAAATCCCCTTTTCAAAAAGTTATCTGTAACCAAATAACTCATATTCCAGAATTTTCTGTTTTTAGCGGGCCATTATTTCCTAAATTTAAGCATATAATTTTGTAGTTCTAATTTACCAGGGCACAAAAGTGGCTGTTTTTATTTGGAAACAAGTAATAAACTTGTCATTAATGCTAGTAACACCCTGACACAGATGCTAAGAGAGCAGATACCAAGTCTCACTGCTTGCCTGCTGGCTGCAGATGTTGATTGATTGTCTTAATGAGGAGAGGAACGAAACAGTGACATCATTTGTCCCAAGATCCAAAGTGGCAGAGACTGTGGGAGCAGCAAACCAACAGCACAATCTATTTGATGGCGAAGCAAAACAGGCAAATGGAGATGGAACACTGGGGTGGCAGGAAGATTAAAGAACTGGAGGGAGGAAGGGGGAGATCATAAGACACCCCAATGGTGCTATGTGTGACATGGTGCTGGAATCACTGCTAACCCACCCCAGTTCCCACTTCATACCATGATTGCGACACAATGGGGGATGACACAAGAAGAGGGGGTGGTGATGAAACAGCACAAAATGGAGAGGAAAACCTGACCAGCATGAAAGCAATGATGAAAGCCTTCAATTGTGGAAGACAATTCAGGTACTTAAATCCATGGAACAAACCACTTTTATGATGAAAACCAAAGACAGATGTAACTATGTAAGGTTGTATGCTACCATCTGTGATAATGGAGAATGGAAGAGTGTGTTTAGTGCAAAAGGCCAAATGGTAGGGGAGTCTCATAAAATGTGGGGGTTACAGATCATTATGGAGTAAGAGGCTTAGATTCAACCTTGTATGACCAATACGAAGTTCGCAGAGGATGGTAGATCCCCAGTGGGCCATGTGGCAAGAGTCCCCTTATCGCAATAAGTTTATTAGGCAGGGGGTTGGCCTCCAAGAGTCAGCTCAAGGCTGAGCAAAAAGGAATTGGACATGAGGCTGCAAACCCAGCACCAGAGAGGTCACACCCTCCAGCCACAGGATCAGCAGTTCATTACCTGGGATACCCACATGAGTGGGAACCCAAAGAAAGTCAACTGAACAACCAGCATGGTCAAGATTGGTAAGGTGGTCTTAGATGTCATAGACCAAGAAGAGGAAGGGAAAACCACTGCCTGATAGCCTCAAGGGCAGTTATCGAGTCTGCACATAACGTGGGTGGGAGAGGACTGTTAAACATACTAAAGAACCTGGTAAATGGCCATTAGCTATGCAGTACACATGCTACATGGGGCAGGTAAGAGATGGTGTTACTTGCCAGCAGAAGGCACATTCCTTCTAATTAGCAGATTTAGAGCCTAGAGCCATTCCATTAAAACACAACAGCAGCCTGAAACTCCCATAAAAGCTGGCAGAACAAACAATGAAACACAGACCCCTCTGAATCTGGGATCAAGGAACTAACCAAGGGGGAGGAGGTTTTTGGAGAGAACGGGGAACAGGACAAAGAGGGAAGATAAAAATCATGGCAAAGGACTGCAAGCTGGAGCCCAACTGTTAAACTCACCTGAAGAGCGAGCAATTTCCTGCTGCTAAAGTATAAAATATAAGGGATGTGTGGGGAAAGAGAAGATGGTGATGGCATAGGAAACAGGAAGCTTAGACTGTTGTACCAAAAGGGCAGTGAGTGGGGGACAACCCCAGCTTCAACCAGGAAACAATACGGTTAGTGCAAAAGGTACTGATGATCAGATAGATACCACAATGGTGGACCTGCTCCAAGAGGATCAGTATGGAAGGAGCAACTGAGCCCTAAATTTGGCTACCATGCCCCCCTCCCCCTCCACACACACACACACACACACACACACACACACACACACACAAGTAAATGTCATAAGACGACCCAAGAAATGGAAGTGGTGGACCACAATCAGAAATTGGGTCTCGAGATAGAGCTCCAGTAGGTATCGTACACAATATGGTGACATAAATGCACCACCCACAATTTAAGAGGAGAAAACTGAAAACTGTGTGAGAAGGTCCATGCAGAAGCATACCACATGGCACCCTGGAACTGTCACTTCACAAAAGCCACCAAGTGTTAAATAACTCAGACACAGAAGTCATCCACATGCAGAGCAGGGGTGACCAACAACAGTTTGACGGAGGTCACAAGTCCTTTAATAGTGATGAGGAAAAGGATACTTAACACTGAACCCTATGGAATGCCATCCTCCTCAGCAATGGAGTGTCCTCATCCCAGGACTTACGTCCCTTCTTCTCTTTCATAAGTAGAGGAGGACACACGCTAGATGCCAGAGAGGTAAGGGGGGAGAGAGGGTTCTGCTAGTTCTATAAAGAGAGACCAGGCAACCTTGGGGGATGCTAGAGCTGACGGTTCCATGGCCAATGTGTACCAGCAGACTCTTGGACTGAGAGGAGGCCCTAATGGCAGCAGACACCAGAGAAGAGGCACTTCTCTGGTGGATGAAAGGAGCAACAGTTGGAGGGGAGGAAGATGTAAGTTGAGGGGAGAGGGAGAGAAGAGTGAGGCATCACTGGGATAAGGTGGGGGAAAGGATGTAACAGAGTCAATAGTAGATTTTTGTAGACACAAGGCGAAGCTGATCGTAAACCCCAATATATTCTTTCCTTCTTACAAACCAGCGACAGTTGTGACAATGAATACATGTGGTCAGTAGAACAAAGGCACACCTGGGCATCCTCATTCATTGCATACAGGATTAATACATGTGTACAAATCATAAACACCAAAAACATTTTAGCAGTGGCAGGACATACATCACAGTGCACAGTGATAAGCCATAACCTTGACCTTGTCTTGGGGGTATCCACTTCAAAGACCAGAATAAAGTGGTCATTATCAGTGTGGTTGTCCTTAGTGCCTTTCTGAATATGATGAACAAAATGAATGCCTTGCCACTCCAGACTGGCCCATGCTTCACCAGTTTGGAAGATGAGGTCTCTATGAAAAAGACATCCTGAAGCATATTCAAAGGCTAGTGAGGAGTAATGGTTTGCCAAACTTGTCTTTGATAGTTTCTACCAAAATAATGGGTTCATGGTGGGAAGGTGTCCTTGTCAGTCTTGATGCAGACCAGGTAATGGGGAAAAGATTTGACCCCAAGCAAGCGAGTCTGACCCTCCTCCCATGAGGGGATAGTTGTAAGTTGAAAAGTCGTTCCTGACTAAAGGTCCGCCAAAGACGGCCGGTTTTTTAAGTCTGATACGTTTGATACACAAAGTGTAGACCCTAATAACACCAAAACCAATCAGGGGCTCTCCCCTTGTGCACTACTCAGCCACACCAAGGGCCAATGCCATAGGGGCTGCTGCTGGGAGTTCCAATGCTCCAGAATGACAAGCCACTACTCATAGGCATACACAGGGAGGTAGCAGCTCGTGTATCAGAACTGTCATCCCTGTTTTCAGAGGACTCCATCAAAAGAGTACATAACACCCCAAGCACACGAAATGACTACTGTGCTAGTGGTACAGCACAAAAAGGACAATGGCTTCAGGTAAAAAATGGAAGAGGTGGTAAGCCCACATGCCAAAGACTTCATGTATGGTGTTGTTCCACAGCTGGCTCACACCATGGAGACAAAATTTAGAGTAGTTCAATCCCCAAAGAGGGACCAAAAATTCCAAAAAGGGAATTGTAAAGCAAGAGGAATGATAGTGTAAGGGATAGCAACAAAAAAAAGATAGCCAGGCCAATGTAAGCAAGGGAAAGGATTGAGGACAGGGATGGATGAGCACGGGAAAGTTAATGCAGTTTTGAAAAGTAGAAAGGATCCAATTACTAGCAGACTCATGTGCACAAAATAATTGTTACCCCCCTTCCACTGGGGAATGGGGATGGAGCAGATATAGAAACATGATTCTGTGATGTTAAAGATAAACGAATCTTCATATGTGAGTATTACTGGATTTGCTCCAAGTACCCACTGGCCAACATGCAAACATGTAGTACTGAGGTCAGACTGGCCATTGTGACAGCTCTATTTCTCATGCAGTGAAGTAGACAACACTACCCAGTGCTGTTGGCACTGTTGCAGTCGCATGTTGTATTGCCATGCTAGGTGACACGACAACTCACCATAGTGCACACAACTACACACTGCTTACTCTAGAGCCCTGCAAATTAATATTAAACCGACTGAGCATATACAAATTAAGAGATGACTCACAATTCAATAATGTGCATATCAGAGAATCAGTTTCATACCTAGCGTGAAATGAAATGACAGTATGGCATTTCTGGCCGGGAGATCGTATGCAGGAGAAATCGGCTGCCTACTGCAAGTCTACATCAGTTGATACTGCTTATTTTTGCATCTAAAGAAATGGTAAAATGGTGATAAGCACAACACAACACCCAACCTCTGAGAGGATAAATTCTCAAATTGGCCAGTAATTGCACCTGGAGCCCCTGCACAGCTGTTGGTCTCTCTATCCGACAGCCACAGTGATGGACAGAGCTGGCGTCCAGCACACTCATTTACTGACAGTCCTGTAAGGCATTGTGTATCGGAAGAGGAAAGCAACATTGGGCATATGAATATAGGGATGACTCACAAGGCATTTCAGTATTGTGCTTACACACAATCAGTTGCATATATGGTGTGCTGTTTGGATGCTCTTGCTGCCATGGTATGCCAAAAGCTTATCCCTCACACCCAGTGACAGGTCCTATAAGTAAACACTAAATCAGAATGCAGGCATTGTGTACTGAAACAGGAAAGTAACATTGAGCATATTTGAATTTATAGACGTCTCACAAGACATTTCAGTATAGTGCATATTACATAATTAATCTCATACCTGGTGTGCTGTGTGGAATCTCCAGCTACCTTTTTTAAGCCAAAAGCTTACCCTTCACGCCCAGTAAGTAAACAAACATTAAAACAGACAGGAAGACAAGATGTCCAGCGAGTGAGATCACAGGTGTTTTCTTCGTCCACTAAAAGAACTTATTTGAGAGGAAATAGTGTCAAATTTAAATTTCCTTTGTTTTGTATATTTGCTGTAGTGTCCATTCTTGTCACAAAACTGAATATTTGCGTCCCCATAGAGATGATTCTTGAAAAAAAAAACTTTGTGTAATCTGAAGTCACGATAATTGTGACATAATGCGAAATTTTCCATTCCAAAACACAAAAAATTCTATTCAAATTTTCCTGATAGCGGAAAATTCGTTTAAGAAAGGCAGCTACTAGTTTCATCAGTGCCTATTGTTACTATAAAAGTATAATTAAAAGTTTTTTAAATTGTATTTAACTAACACATTTCATATTGTTCACTAGTTAGAGGTGATCTAGGTATAAATTTAAAACCTGACCAAACACTAAAGTAAATTCTCTAAAAGCAAAGTAATTACTAATTCATTCTTCTGTCATTGTATCTCTAAATCATTACAAAAACAACAACAATAGCATGTAAGACCTCCATGTCATTTTTGCATACATATAGCCAATCTCGTGTCCTGGACAAATTTAAAACTTAATTATTCTTTTGAAACTGATCATGAGTGGGAAATGTGGAAGCTGTTATAGCATTGTGAGTAAAGGGATTTGTTGCTAACCTTGTAGGAAATATTTTCACTGGGGGAGGGAGAGGTGGGGGGAGAACAGAAGAGGCTCTCTCCTGGAACTGCAGAGTATGCAGTAGGAACATTTTGGTTGGGGTACAGGAAAGGAAAATCTGTGTCCTTGTGGCACAGTTGAAGGAAGCAAGGAAGGAACTGATAAGGATCAAGAGAGATAGGGAGGAGGAGGGTGGTTGTGAACTGGCAGCTTGTAGGAGGGTAGGAAGAAAGAGAACATGATCTGATGTTTTTGGCGTTGATGATAAAACTGTGTGTCTACCACTGCCAGAGCCTCTGGTAGAACACGGAGCAAGAAATGTGCAGCACACTTCAACTGAGGCCAAGAAGCTTAGAAATATACAAAATGTTAGGAAGAAGAAAGTGCTGCTGCTAGGTATTAGGCATGGGTGAGTTGTAGGCCCCGAGTTACAGGAATGTTTAGGGGCAACATACCAGGCCACCAGTATGTTCCAGCCAAATACAGGGCTAAGTCATGTGATAGAGGACTTAAGGTCTTTACAAAAGAAGACCATGTAGTGATAGTGGGTGGGGCAGGAAACAGTTTGCACAGGGATAGGGCACATGACATAGGTGGTGACCTGGGCAAGATAGCTTCCCTGACTTGTGGCAGTACACTTTGTTGAGCTGTTCCGGTGTCACGATTGGCCAAACCTTGATGGAGATGTGAGGCGAATCAATTTGGGGTTAGGGAAACCAACTTTGCTCACATGCCCGTCGGGACTATCGACAGATGGGGTTTCACTGGGTGTGGCCTATACCTAAACAGGACTGGCAAAGGAAGATTGGTACAGCTGATTCGTGAAAGTATAGGGGGTGGATCTCGGGCCACACATGGTCAAATACCTGTTGTCATCAGTATGAGAAGTAGGTCTTTTTTAGGATAAATCCAGACAACAGGTTCTCCTGCCTAAAGAGTGTCTCCAGCAGTTTGAATTAACAGGGCTTGATATCACCAAGATATTAATAATTTTGTGTTTGTATGGATCTCCCAGAGATAGTGTGGACACTGTTTTTCAATAAATTAACAGAATTTCTATATAAAGTCTCAAGTACAAAGCTCAGCACAATTCTGTGTGGGGACATTAAAATCAACATGAATATCATAAATGAATCCAGCAGCACCTTCATAAATATACTTCAAAGTTTTGGCCTCTCCCTATTGGTCAATAGTGCAACAAGGGTTGCTACAATGACTTCATCAGTAATTGACCATGTTGCCACAAATATGGGCAGGTAAAAATGTGATGTAGCTGTAAAAGATTTCGGATTATCAGACCATCTCTGTCAAACAACAACAGTAATATGAGACATGAAATCATCCCATAAACTACAAGCCTACAAATGACATCCATTGGAAATGAAAATAAAAGATTTTTCAAAGGAACTAGCAAAAAAAAAAAAAAACAAAAAAACGCTGGGATGAAGTGTATAGGGAAACCAATGTGAATAAGAATCCACATTATTTAAATTGAACTTTGAAAAGGCATTTCCAAAAGTATGCATGTCTGTATCAACGTCACACAAAAGTAGATGGATAACAGCAGGTACTAAGAAGTCCTCCCAAACAATTAAATACCTCACTCCCATGGAAAAGAGTCACAATGATCCATAGGAAGGTGCTGATAGCTGCAACAAAATCGTTTAATGACACAGTAATATATAATGCACGGAATAAAAGCAAAGCAGTCTGGGATGTTATAAAAACGGGAACGGGAACAGGGAGAGGCAAAGAAAGACAGACAGAATAACATATTCCTAAGGGAGGAGGATAAGGTAATAAATAAGCCACAACACTTATCAAAGTATGTAAATGAGCATTTTTCAAGTATTTTAGGGAAGTTACGGCAAGAATTCCCCAAAACAAATATAACCCCTGTAAAAAATGTTGCACTAAATACAATGATGTTACTTCAAATCACAGATAATGAAGCCAGTAAAACTGTTGAAAAACAAAAAAGCCAGTAGGCTTATATGAAGTATCAATGTGTGTACTAAAACAATGCATAGAGGTTGTACAAGGTCCCTTAACACACATAATAAATGAATCCTGTACACCAGGGACATTTCCACAGCAGTTAAAACAGGCAAGAGTTGTGCCTTTGTTTAAGAAAGGTAATGCAGAAAATTACAAGCTGTCACCATTCTCAAAAATAATAGAAGCAATTATGAAAAACAGATTAATGAATTACCTGAATAAATACAATCTTTTAAGTGAATCACAGTTTTGATTGTGATGTGGCAAAAATACGGAGTCAGCTGTCGTAGAATGCACAAAAGTTGTACTTGATGCTCTTGATAAAGAAGAGTCTGTCAGAGGGTTCCTTTATGATCTTTCTAAGCCCTTTGATGCAGTCGACCACAAGATTCAATTAAATCAATTAGAAGCATTAGGAGAAAGAGTGGTAGCTAAGGACTGGTTTTGATCATACCTAGCAGATAGGGTACAAAGAATAGTGATAACACATACTTCAAATAGAGCTTAACATTTAGTAAAACACTTACCCGAACAAATGTAAGCACATTACACACATCCATGCCCGAGGCAGGATTTCAACCTGCGACCGTAGCAGTCGTGCGGTTCTGGACTGAACTGCTCGGCCACCACGGCCGGTGAAAAATACATTAATATGGGGTTTCCGCAAGGTATCAAATGAGGACCAATAGTATTCCTGATGTACATCAATGACTTTCCCAGTAGTGTTACTCATGGTGAAAAAATTCTTTTCACTGATGACAGCAATATTATAGTCAGTGAGAAAACAAGAGAACTCCTCTAAGAGAAAGCAAATGAAACTCTCAAGGAAGTCTACAATTGATTGATTTTTATTGTTGTAGAGACCTCAGAGGCATTACAAAACAGAGAAACTTCTGGTACAAATTGATATTGCATAGTAATTTTAGCCAATTACAGACTTACTCATGTATAGAAGCATGTAAAAACTGATCACAAAGTGTGGTCATACCATATTCTTTGCCTCCTTTCAAAATTCATCCGTTTCATAAATGTTGAGTTCAAGAAGAAATTCTTTTACTTTTTTTTTTATTGGAAGATCTGTGATATGTTGGGGTATGGCATTAAAAAATTTTATGGGCTTGTATAAAGAGCACTTTTGTGTTTTTTTATAGTTACATCAGAAAGAAACTAGGTCTTGCTTGTTTCTTGTGTTATAATTATGCCGCATGTCATACTGTTGATACTTCGGATAGATATCCTTGGTATGCATTACACACAATGGTATAAATATTGACAGCAGGGTCATAATCTGTAATTTTTTAAAGCTTGGTCTACAGTGAGCTCTGGGTGCCAAGCTACATATCAGTCTTATTGCCTTATTTTGTAGTTTGAAGACATTAGCTGCCTTGCTTTGATGTCCCCACAGTAAATGTGACTGTGGTTTCTTTTGCTTTAAGTACTGGCACATTTAGACAAAGACACAGCTTCCTTGGAGAAAATATTCCTTTGCTAATGCTGCTTCCCACCTTTTTGAATCAATTGAGATTCCTAGGAAATCAACAGCATTTGAGCTCTGCTCAAGTTCAGTGTTATTATTCCACGATACATACAGGTCTTGATTTTTTTTTTTTGACACAAAGGGAATTAGCTTTACACCAGTTTTCAACTTTGACAGTGCACTGGTCTGCTTAATATTTGACCTTCTGTGCTGTTTCTGCAGTTATACAGACTGCAAGATCATCTGCAAATAAGTAACTCCTAGCTGATGGCCCAACTATGTTACATGATAAGTCATATATATAAATAATAAATAGAACTGGGCCAAGTACAGAACATGCCCACAAGTAAGTAATCTGATTCTGTACCATTAAAAACCACCTTCTGCACTCTATTACTTAGATAGGATTTTATCAATTCCCGAGCACTTCGTGTAAAGCCATAGAATTGCACTTTGTTCAATAAGATTTCATGAGACACAGTGTCAAAAGCTTTTCATAAATCACAGAGTCTATTATGAACCATGAGCTTGCTTTCTAGTTGCTTCACACACTGTGTTAAAAGTGATAAGGCAGATTTAACAGTTCCTAACCCTGATCTGAAGCCAAATTGTCTATCACTGAAGATATAGTTTCCTTCAAAGTATTTTACTATTTAATATAGCTTCTATCACTTTAGACAAGACTGGCACAATTGAAACAGGCCTAAAATTATCACAACTTTGGAGGCTGCCTTTTTTGTGTTTTCGAGTGACTTTACTGCCCTGGGGAACTGAGCCTCCAAAATACATGTATTTACTACATGTGTTATCAATTCTGGCAGCTGAACTGAATCACATTTAACATGGCTGAACTTAAACCATAAACGTCATCAGTAAAACTGTTCTTCATTTTCCTCAGTATATAGGTAACATCCTGTACCTTGACAAATTTAAAGCTAAATGTACTTCCAGGTTTTGTGGTGTTTCTCAGGCAGTATTTATGGTCAGTGACTATATTGTAAGTGCCAATCACCTTCTCAGTGAAGGATGTATTTAACTGTGCAGCATTGAGATTGCTGCCTTCAGCTTGTGAAGTCATTTTCCTGTTGCATTGACTGTTAATGATATTATTTTCTGATGTTAGTATTATATCTTCATTTTTTCATACACCTAGCTTCCTTTAAGGCCTGTCTTAATCTTTCCTTTTTCACTGTGAGCATGTCTTTAAATACTTGAGAACCTGTACTTCTGTACAGGCATAATATTGATCACACTCCCTCTTGATCTCCAACACCTTTTCACCCTTGACCTTATTTACTCTTAGTGCCTTTTTATTATTTGGTACGTTAATGGGAAACGACATCTTAGCATATACAGAAAGAGTAGATATGAGTTCTTCCACCTTTCTACCTATTGCATGTTCTCGATAAACTTGCAACCAATAACTTTTATCAATATTAGACTTAAACATATTTAGATTATCATAATTGACCACACATACACTCTTTCCTGCCATGTGCACTGAGTCAGTGGCCACATACCCAGGTCTTAATTACGTCTGACTTCAGATGCACTAACTCATTTGATACAAATATATTGTCAATACATGTACCAGTACCTTTATAATGAAGCCTTGTTATTTCAGTGGTTGTAATATAAAGAACAAATGAATTTAATAAATTATTTGCATATGAGTTACAGATAGTGGACAACTGAAAATTCAAATTGAAATCTCCACAGACTGTCAGTATTGCCTCACGTGTTCCAATATTTCTACGGAATCCAAACTGACCTTCCCCAAGGTCGGCTTCAACTAGTTTTTCCATTTGTCTGTAAAGAATTCACATTAGTATTTTGCAGCAGTGACTTATTAAACTGATAGTTTGGTAATTTTCTCATCTGTCAACGCTTGCTCTCTTTGGGATTGGAATTATTATACTCTTCTTGAGGTCTGAGGGTATTTCGCCTGTCTCATACACCTTGCTCACCAGATGGTAGAGTTCTGTCAGGACTGGCTCTGCCAAGGCCGTCAGTAGTTCTAATGTAATGTTGTCTACTCCTGGGGCTTTGGTTCGACTCAGGTCTTTCAGTGCTCTGTCAAACTCTTCACACAGTATCATATCTCCCACTTCATTTTCATCTACATTCTCTTCCATTTCCATAATATTGTCCTCAAGTACATTGGCCTTGTATAGACCCTCTATATACTCCTTCCACCTTTCTGCTTAGAACTGGGTTTCCATCTGAGCTCTTGATGTTCATACAAGTGGTTCTCTTTTCTTCAAAGGTCTCTCAAATTTTCCTGTAGGCAGTATCTATCTTACCCCTAGTGAGATCAGCCCCTACAGCCTTACATTTGTCCTCTAGCCATCTTGCACTTCCTGACAATCACATTTTTGAGACGTTTGTATTCCTTTTTGCCTGCATTTTTATGTTTTTTCCTTTCATCAATTAAATTCAATATTTCTTCTGTTACCCAACGGTTTCTACTAGACCTCTTCTTTTTACATATTTGATCTTCTGCTGCCTTTACTGTTTCATCCCTCAATGCTACCCATTCTTCTTCTACTGTATTTCCTTCCCCCATTGGTTCCCTTATGCTCTCCCTGAAACTCTGTACCACCTCTGCTTCTTTCAGTTTATCCAGGTCCCATCTCCTTAAATTCCCACCTTTTTGCAGTTTCTTCAGTTTTAATCTACAGGTC
Source organism: Schistocerca gregaria (assembly GCF_023897955.1). NCBI lineage: Eukaryota > Metazoa > Arthropoda > Insecta > Orthoptera > Acrididae > Schistocerca > Schistocerca gregaria. Next base: position 247,309 of record NW_026062008.1, on the reverse strand, counting down.
CTAACCAATAGATTGTGGTCAGAGTCCACATCTGCCCCTGGAAATGTTTCCTTTCCTCCCTACCGAATTCCATTCACCCATGACTATTAAATTTTCGTCTCCCTTCACTACCTGAATAATTTCTTTTACCTCATCATACATTTTATCAATTTCTTCATCATGTGCAGAGCTAGTTGGCATATAAACTTGTACTACTGTAGTAGCGTTCACTATGCTGTTTGTAGTAGCTTACCCGCATTCCTATTCATTATTAAACCTACTCCTGCATTACCCCTATTTGATTTTGTGTTTATAGCCCTGTATTCAACTCACCAAAGTCTTGTTCCTCTTGCCACCGAACTTTACTAATTCTCACTATATCTAACTTTAACCTATCCATTTCTCTTTTTAAATTTTCTTACATACCTGCCCGATTAAGGGATCTGACATTACACGCTGCGATCCATAGAATGCCAGTTTTCTTTCTCCTGATAATGACATCCTCGAGTAGGCCCCTCCTGGAGATTATAATGGGGGACTATTTTACCCAAGAAGACACCATCATTTAACCATACAGTAAAGCTGCATGCCCTCAGGAAAAATTATGGCTGTAGTTTCCCCTTGCTTTCAACTGTTTGCAGTACCAGCACAGCAGGGCCATTTTGATTAGTGTTTCAAGACCAGATCATTCAATCATCCAGACTGTTGCTCCTGCAACTACTGAAAAGGCTGCTGCCCCTCTTCAGGAACCACACGTTTGTCGGGCCTCTCAACAGATACCCCTCCGTTGTGGTTGCTCCTACAGTACGGCTATCTGTATCGCTGAGGCACGCAAGCCTCCACACCAATGGCAAGGTCCATGTTTCTTGGGGTGGGGGGGGTGTACTTTTCATTAATAATCCAAATTATTAGCATTGATATTGTTGTGTCTTAACGTATTATTATAATACATTATTAATGTTAGTGTTATTATTATTTTGTTTTCTGTGTAATATTGTTCCTGGTCATGTGTAAGTTAGCGCCTGAAGCATCTAATCTAGTCAGGGTAAATAAGCCATAAATAAATAAGTTTGGGAATTTTGTTGCAAAAACTACAACAGTTAACTGATAAAATTTGTCAAAGTGTCTTCACTCTGAATGCTGTCTGATTTTGTTATCTGTATGTCAACTGCTTTGTGTTCATCAGAGTATCTCAGACTACCATGTAGGCTAAAAACCACCATGTGCACCCCGCAAGTACTTACCTAACTGAGTAGCTGCTTCCTTTGTGTAGTGTACCCTGACGTGTCTAGGAGAGTCCTACAATTATCCACCCAATAATGGAGGTCCAGCCAAGACTGTCAGACTCAACAAAGCCTCTGGCCGAGATTGTCCACTCGGCTCCAGACCTTAGGACCCCAGTCAACTCTGGAAACTGTGCTGCAAATCGTGAGCTGTTCTTGCACTCGATATGAGAGGCCAGCAGCCTCCACCAGTCATCTGAATGAACTGAGGATGACCTCGGAACCCTCGCAAAAGGCACTGTCAGAACTGATGCCACTCCTCGGAGATGACTGCACCCTGCAAGCTCGATAGCCACAGGCAAAGATGCCCCATCTCGGATGAGGCTCCCTGACAGACCTACTGAGTGCATATTGGCTATCTTTCTGGCTCTGAACAATATTTCCCTAATGTGTCCAACACTTGTGAACCCCTCCTCCAGTGAGCTCGCTCAGATGCCGTCGGAGGAGTGACTCACAGACGAGTGGGCGTGGCCGGACAGCCAGCCTCCACATGCCTAACCTAGTAGTGTAGTTAGTCGTTCAAGAGAAATGACGACTGTGCTACACACTACTTGAATTTCCACTTTAAAGTTACAAAAATGTGAGACTACACCTCTTAAATACAAGAAAACTCATGGAATTTAAGAATTAATCTATGAAGAAAACAGAAAAATCTAAAGACATAACTAGCTGTTGTCCACATCTGGAACCAGTGTGTAACTCAGCTTTACTTGTTTCTTGTCAAGACAAGATTTAAAAAAGATTGTGCTCTGGGTTGATCTATATTTATTTTTGTCGTTATGAAATTTTGAACTTTATTTATAAGCCAGTCAGTGCCCCATTGTGAATTTACGGAAAAGCTGAATAATGCAGCAATACTGAGCATTAGCTGAAGTTTAGATATATTAGGAACCTGTGCATACTGTCAGTCTTTTAGCCTCCTTCTTTTAGAGAGTCTTTGTACATATGATGGACTACAAGCACACTTTTATAACAACAGCTTAATAATCATATATTTTACTCTTCCATAAAAAAAAGAAATTTAAATAACAATCAGTACTTTTCAGCCATGACTAGAACCCCCCCCCCCAAAAAAAGATCTATGCAAAGAGGCATCGGACGTCTCAACAGTGATGACTGACAACTGTGTCACCCTCAGCTAACCAAATTAATTGGAGGGGCACGTGGTCAGCACACCTCTGTCCCGGACCTTGCCAGTTTTTGGCAACGGCGATGCTACTTCTCAGTCGAGTAGCTCCTCAGTTGGCCTTACAAGGACTGCGTGCACCCTTATTGAACCTTGCCCACACAGCACAGTCCAGAGAGCTTCACTCACAATGTTTCATCGAGATGTGCGTCGGTTAAAATCACACGTGGTTTCTTACAGGGCTCAGAATTTTGCTGCCAAGCTGGATAACAGACATGTCTAATCCCACAACCATAGTTTTTTATTACAGTCCCAATGTATTTGACTAAATTGCTCGCTAACAAATGAATACTTCACTTACAGGCTTTGTGAAAATTGGCTACATCTTTCAACAGAACTTGCCCACTTCATCATAGCTTGATGTGAGGAGTAAGAATATTGTGGTCAAAATTTTGTGTTTGCTTCCAATAACAGTATGCTATTAATCACTTAACTTAAACCATATGCTAGTACATTTGTATGTCATCCTGATACCAAGTTCCCACCATATATTTCATTCCCTTGAGAATCAGCTAGCAAATCTCCTTACACTCTATTCGTGCATGGTACGACGTATGACCAGCTGTCTGCTATCCTGAATGGACTCTTCCAAACTGTGACCAACAACCACCTAAACTGACTCGTGTGATGGAATGGGGCATTTACACAACATTTTAAAATATTTCACATTCCAAGCTAAAATTTCAATTGAAACAGGAACTTTCTTTCTGTGGCCATAAAATGATGTAGACCTAACTATGAAGCTATTATATTCGTTACAGGACAACTTTTCAACACTGTCATACAACATACACAAGTTCTTGTGAGTTCATAGTAGAGGTCCACCTTGAGCCGTGCAATTAATTACGAATGAAGCACGGTATTGATATTAAATGTCTGAGTGATAGTCAGTTTAGAGAGTAATTTAAAACAGATTTGTACATTAGCTGGGAATAAGGGGATCTGGCTGAGCTCGTCTGGAAAGCGGCGGTGAGGGGAAACTTTCACTGTGGCAGCCTGGCCCAGTAAGTGTCTTTGTGATCCCTAATGGCACCACCGTGCAGATGGACAAGAGTCAAGACATTCTGCATTGTTCACTCACACAAATATTTTACGTGTTGGAGTGAGAAGTAATGTTTGTGAAAGATGCAATTGCCTGCCAAATGCAGAAAATCTGGCTTTGGGATGTGTGCCAGAGATTGCTGTGTTACAGGTGAACTCCCAGCTAGGCCTTTTAAATGCCACCAAACACATAACTCTTACAAAAATTTTGTTTAGGGATTTAAGACCTTTGGACAGTGGTTCATCTTGATGTTTTTCAGAGTGACAGAGAGCTAAAAGGAAGCTGCCTCACTGACACGGGAGAGAGGTACGAATAGTGAGGCATGACTTTTTCCAAGGGGTATAGCAGAAATCGAAGCAATGGTTGCCCGAGTAAAACATAGCCCAGGGAAGGGGAGTTGTGCTCTCTGAGGAGCATTTTTCCCAGTCAGAGCTTGGAAGATCCAGAGCACAGCCAGTAAAATTAAGCACATATAGAAAAATTTGGCAATTTGAGGTTTCTCTCCTCACAGTTGCTACACTGATGTGTAAGGAGACTTGTCAAATATTTGGCCAGCCACAGAAGTGGTCTGCTGCTACTGAATGGTATCAAGGGAACTTCAAGTCATCTTGTAAATACAATGTCAGAGATTCATTCGGAATATTTGTATTGCAAAGTCGTTAACACTCTGCTTCTAAAATCCACAAAAAGTGTGACAAATTACCTCCAATAACTTATTAGTTTCAGTAGTTCTATTCTGTGCTCATAAACCAACTAATCACAATACATGTTCCACAGTCGTAAAACACTCCTTCCCACCCAAACACACAACCTCTCAAAGCTTCCAGAATGAAATTTTCTCTCTGTAGTAAAGTGTACACAGATTTAAAACTATGTGCTGTACTGAGACTCTATCTCAGTACCTTTGCCTTCTGTGGGAAAGTGCTCTACCAACTGAGCCACCTAAGCATGACTCATGACCCATCCTCACAGCTTTACTTCCTCCAGTACCTCATCTCCTACCATCCAAACTTCAGAGAAGCTGTCCTGCAATGCTGGAAGAAAGGATATAGCAAAGACATGGCTTGTCACAGCGTGGGGGATGTTTACAGAATGAAATTTTCACTCTGCAGTGGAATGTGTGCTGATGTGAAACTTCCTGGCAGATTAAAACTGAGACTCAAACTCAGATCCTTTGCCTTTAGCAGGCAAGTGCTCTCAAAGCTTGTCACAGTTTGGAGCTACCATGTACACAAAGCCATTGCTGCTAATTTTGGCTAACAATAAAAGACAAGCTGCTCCATTACACTGAGTCCAATACATTATTGATAGAGTAGTTTGTATTAGGAAACCTGCAATAAAGTTCTATGCATGCACACGGATTAGCATTTTACTTAAGTGTCAGTGTACACCATTTTCCCAAAACTGCGAAAAAGAGAATAATGTATCATGTAATAAAATGTACTGTAGCCTGTTTGATGCATCAGTCCATTTGTCACAAGCAACTGGAGTTGAGTAAAATAGTGTTAAAAGCAGAATAAGTGCTAAGTGTGAAATGGTATATTGAAACTTACTTAACATACTTGTAGACAGAGTGTCAGGGACACAGATTATTAATAACAACTTTTTCATTTATGGTCTTGTGCTGGTATGAACTACCAATTTTCTTTTGGTTCCAGCTGTATGGAATTGAATTCTCACAAGCTTTTTGTTGAGTACTCGTAAACCGATGTCAGATGGTAGCTGACTCTCATACCAAACACGACCTCATCCACAGCCATGTTGCCAGCACTATCATGAAGATGGCTGCAGTATAATTGGATAAATAAGATGATCTACTCACCACACTGGTGGCAGCAGAAACTATATGCAAAGGATATAGAAATGTGGAAGCCTTCAGAGCCAATGGCTCTTCCTTCTAGCAGAAGATTTGAAGGGAAAGAAAGAAGACTGGCAAGAAAGGGAGAGAGTTATGGAAAAGTTGTCCAAAACCATAGGTCAGAGGAGACTTACCAGACAGGATGAGAAGGAAAGACTGATCCTTGGTGCCTGCGCTGGATGAGATTTGAAAACCTGAGAGCTTAACGATGGAAGATGCGGTAATCAGCAAGACACAATTTACTGGAAAAAAAAGGTCATTTGGAGTCAATATGAGCTGAAAGCTAACTGCATTGTACATGACAGGCATATATGGGGAGGGGGAAGATGGTGGAGATGTGTGTGTGTGTGGGGGGGGATAGACGGACTGCAAAATGAAAGGGGAGCAAAGAAAAGGAATAGTTACTGAGAATAAATTCTGACAACACTATGATGCAATTTTACTTTTTTAAGCTGATGTTTCTCATTGATTGTGTAAACAAAACAAACGGATCACATACTTTTGGACATATAAATACAGACTGATTATTGGCTCCAGTGTCCAAGGTTGTTGAATAAGTCAGTTTGCAGTCTGCTTGTTTCTATTAAATCATTGTCCACCCACGTTAGCTGAGTGGTGAGTGTGACATACTGTCGATCTTAAGGGCCTGCATTTGATCCTCAGCTGGATAAGAGATTTTCTCCACTCAGGGACTGGGTGTTGTGTTGTCCAGATAATCACCTATTCATCCCCATCCAAGCACAATTCGCCAAAGTGGTGTGAAATTAATTAGTTTGTTTATTTTCATTCATTTTAGAAAAACATCTGTCTGTCTCTGATTTGATTGTCTTGGCCATGGTTTCTAAATCTGCCTCTACTTGTGTGACACGCCTCGTGATGTCATCATGAGGGGTAACGCACTTTCCTACTTTTGTCATTATGTGCTACTTAAAGGTTTGACATTGATTTCATTATGTTTTGCTAAAACTGTTAGTTTTGAAAACTAGGTGGCCATTTGAGTGATCCTTTTGTTCAAGTCAGTACCAATTTTGGTTAATTTACCATCATTACTGTCAAGTTTTTTCATTATTTCCTGAAATTTTTCCGTAAACAGTTTCTCATTGTTCTGTAAACTTGTATTCATCTGCTGAAATTGTTGCATGACTGCACTGATAAATTGTGAGAAATTTACTGTTTGAACATTATCTGCCCCCGTAAATTGTGAGAATTTACTGCTTGTGATTCACTTTCCATATCTTGCAACTCTATGTTACTGTCGGTTGCTACAGCTGGATTATTTAGGTTCTGTATTTCATTTACTGTTTGAGCAAGTGTAATTTAATTCTATGCTGCTTCATTGGATATGGAACTTGCAGTAGGCAAACTGTTTATGTTATCCATTCTATGAGTCATGACCGTATCAATAGTAATAAGATTTAAAAAAACAAACTCATCTCTACAATGTTTAGCTTGTATGTAATGTTATTCAAACAATGTGTAGAGTTGATCTATTATTGACAATGTCTCTACTGAGCTGTGTATCGGCCATTTTGCAGTAATTGTTGTCGTACTTTGAAAAAAACAAAAAATATACACTCAGCAGTAAAAATCACTTTTTAACTTTAGCAAAACTTCGCTATATATCGTGAGTTAATGAAAGATTGTGCCAACAAACAGCCCAAGATGCTATGGGGCAATTTATCACAGGATGGCATTTGGCACCTTTATGTGTCAGAATATACACCTGCATTGCCATCAGAGAGTGGTATGCATTGTAGTGATGTGACAGGACACCCTTCACTGTGACACGTGTTCCATTTGACCTGAATTACAGCGATGTCACATCGTATGACAAAAATGACCATTTCCTTGAGGGTGTTGCAGTTTCTTCTTTCAGCAGAGTAAATGGTATGCATTTCATTGTAACCTTTCTAGTTTAGTAAATAAATCACCTTCCTTGACAAGGATCTCAATATCTGTTTATTGTTGTTACTAAGTATATACTACAGGTCAAAATTATTCGATCACCTATGAAAAAAGCTGTGCACTTTATTTTAATAGACAACTACACTCTTCAAACTAAATAGGCTAACAATACAAATATTTTCTCTCTCTCTGTCATTAAGTACCCTTCGTGCTAAGAACAGCTGCGCAGACTGTTGGCATTATGGAGATAATATTTTTGCAGAGATTACAGTCCCATGCATCTGTAATCCATAGATTTTCAACATTAGATGACGCCAGTTCTCTGATCTCTCTGCCATGTTCATCCCAGTGGGTGAGGTGGAGCAGTGGTTAGCACACTGGACTTGCATTCGGGAGGACAACGGTTCAAACCCATGCCCAGCCATCTTGATTTAGGTTTTCTGTGATATCCCTAAATCACTTCAGGCCAATGCCGTGATGGTTCTTGTGAAAGGGCAGAGTGGACTTCCCTCCCCATCCTTCCCTAATCCAAGCTTGTGCTCCGTCTCTAATAACCTTGTTTTCAATGGGACATTAGTGTTTAATCTCCCTTCCTCAAGTTCATCCCGTAAGTATTCGATGGGATTTAAGTGAGGCGGCTGACTTCACCAGACCATATTCTTCAGTTTCCCAAATTTCTTTCCTCTATTGACTTACTATTGGCACAATTTAGAAGTCTGTCTGAGATCATTGTCTTGCTGCAGATCAACCCACAACTAATATGCCTCTTGGCAGATTGAACTGAATTGTTGATCAGTACTGACTGTCAATGAGTAAACATTCAGTGAAGGCTTACAAATTTAAAACTCGATTAATCCTTGAACCATTGCTGTGCCCATTGCAATCAATTCAACTTCTCTCTATCCATCCATGTAAGTCATGGTCACACAAATGGCATTGCTCTGCTGAGACAAAGGTTGGAGCTTCTCACATATTGTTTACTTTATTATTAATTATAGGTGCAGGAGGATTCTTCACATTTACTCTGTACACATAGGAACTAATCTTTGCTTTACCATGTTACTCAGGGTCTTCCAGATTGTCAAACACTTGAGCTGGCACCAGAGCAATGTATACACTACTGTAGGCTTGGTTAGGCCAAAATTTGTTACTATTGCCTTGCTAGAATAGCCTTTGTGATGCAGAGCTACAATTACAGCACTTTTTTCAATTCCGACCTCCTCCTTCCATCTTGTTAGGATGCAATACAGCATGAACTTGAACAAGTATAGAAACTCACTTCTAGGTACACACAGTGTACAAAGGCAGCAAAAGAAATGAGACCTATTTAAATGGAACCCTCTTAGGTAAAGGCCACCAGTGTTGTGGAGACTCACCAGCACCTCTCTGGGTGAAGAATGAGCTTAGTTTTTGCATGTTTTACTATCAAAACAGGTTTATGGTGCAATACTCAAAGTTAAATCCCTGTGTTAACGCAAATCAATAGCTGTGACTGAAAACTTTTCTTCACTTTAGCATCTAAAATTCGCAGACAATGTGTGTGATCATCTGGACCAGAGCCCTTGGACACCCAAAAAGATCAAAATGCATCTGACAGCAAGCCATCCGAGTCATTGGCACATCTCAAGGGCCCAAGTAGCATGTACGTGGTTTTATAGTGATCCCAACATAAACTGCTTCCAAACCTCAGAAATGGAATTCTGTGATTGAAATTCAACCTTTGTAAGAGATTAGAATGTATGCCACTTACTACTAGCACAGACATACTGCTATTTTAAGTGTTCTCTCTGTCAAGGTAACTGTAACTGAATTGGCAGAGAAGTGACTAAACACAGGACTGATATTGAGTTGCTACAACAAAATCAGGGATCTTCTCTTTATAACAGTATCTAATTTTGTAATATGTTTCTGCTGTTGAATTGTGTTCCATCTGTGTATTACAGTGCCTATGTAGCACCAAAATGTTCCATCTTCAAAATTTGAATTCAGAATATTTTCATGTGCTTTTGGAAGGTGTGAAATGTCACAACTCGTATCCCTAGAAGTGTTGGTATTATAATTGCCAGCTCAGAGACATGGTTATTCATTACAAATGATGGGGGAAAAAGCCTCCAATTGAATACAAAGCTGATATATAAATGAGTGAGTGAACGTACAATTGCTCATTGGATTACACTGTGTCTGTTATTGTTATATTTCCAATTCTTAATTTTCTGCATTCAGTTACAGTTATCATTGTACAGCTTGCTACATTGAAGCATGGAAATCACCCCAAGACAGTGAAGATCACATGGAACATGGAATGAGTGTCTGAACTGAAATGATTCCAAGCAAGCTACCCTGGGAATAGATTAATACTAAAAGTGTGTACTGCTTGGAGTATCTGACAAATTGTGCAGGGTCAGAAACACATACATTTTACAGAAAAAGTACAAGATGTGGTGAACATTCTGTCTGCAGTCTGGTATAGTGAACTGCTATGGGTGAAACAGAGTACAGTACTGCTCAAAGTAGAGGTGCTAGTTCTTGGAGTGCATTTACAGTAACCAGGATGAAATGTTTGTGGCTTTGCTTGCCTGTGTGAGAAGGACTGTTGCTAAAAAATGTGTTTAAAAGTAAAAAATAATACATATATTGACTGAATTATAAAGGTAACTAATGATAATGGTGTTTCAGACATTCCAGACTACATCTTGGGTACAGTTACAAGAATTATCAGGTGCTGTGAAAAATGGTATTGGCTGCTAAACATTTAAATGTAATGCTGTGGTAATTTAGGATCAAGAAAGTGCCTTGAAAAAAATGTTTATGTCTCCTTTTTCGTATATTTTTTAAGTTGAAGTGACTGTACATCATGTGGCAATAGCTGAAACAAATTGGCAACAAATTTAAATGAAATGTATACAATTTTTACGGTTCATATAGAAGATAACATGTTTAATAAACAATGCTGTTTTTAACAATAGTATAATGAGTACTATGCCTTATCTTACGATAACATTAGAATAATATTTAAATACCTAAATTTGGGAGTTGTTATAGCCAGTAGTGTCTGCAACACATCAAACAGAGCTTTTCGTTAGCTACCACTGTATGTTTCAGCACCATGTTAACAAGCCTGCCACTCCTATCATACTTTATGTACACCCTATATAAAGTCCAGGAACACTTTCAAGTAATTACTGCACAAGAACTAAACATTGTACAGATATCATACATATTGCAATTTGAAGCGAAACTGTAAAAAAACTTCCAAACAAACGGGGCACTGCTTCATCATGTGGTAGAGGCAGTACATACACCAGATCTTTAATGCGTCCCCACAGAAAAAAGTCACATGGAGTGAGATGTGGTGATTGGGGAACCATTTAGTGAAACACCTGTCCTCTTCTGTAGCAAGTCCGATCCATCGATGCAGCAGCTCTGTGTTCAGACACCCACAAACTTCACGATGAAAATGGGTTGGAGCTCCATCCTGCTGAAAAATGAATGAAGGGTCCAGTTGCATTTGAGGTATCAGCCATTGCTGCAACACATCCAAGTAGGAATATCCAGTAACAGTGCTCTCAGTGAAGAAGAATTGCCTGTACTGTTTTTGGTACGACAAGGCACAAAAAACATTTACTTTTGGGGACTCATGCTCAAATTCAATGCATTCGTGTGGATGCTTTGTACCCCCAGATATGACAATTATGCCTGTTCACTTTCCCATTAGTGTGAAAAGTGGCTTCCCTGCTAAATATTATGTAATCAAAGCCATTACCACCCCCATTCAGTTTTTGCAACTCTGAACAAAACTCAAAGAGAAGCGTTTTGTCATCATCATTGAGTTCCTACACTAGCTCCAGTTTGAATGATTTCATTGACACCTTCTGTAGCAGGACTTTTCACTATGTCATTGGAGCTATTTTGAGATCATGGGATGCACGACGCACAGATTTTCTCGGACTCCTTATAGATGACTCTCGTATGCACTCCTCATTCACTTCACTCACACTGGGACGTCTGCTTCTCTTTCCCGGGCACAAGCAACCCATCATAACAAATTTGTTGTGCCAGTGGTAAATGGCCTTCCTTGTTGGTGGCTCCTTACCACACTAGTTTTTGTTGGACGCCAACACACCACGTTTGCGACTTTTGGTGACTATCCTCAAGTTACGAAACTACACTGTGGTGGTATACATTAAAAAAAACTTTCAGTGTCTCTTTGAAATGACACATGTATGATAGGTGCACACTGTTTGGTTCTTGTGCAATAAATAATTGAAAGTGTTTGTGGTCTTTATGTACGCCTCATATTTTTTTATACATGGCAAAATCATGATATTCTCAACATTAGAAATGTTCATAATGTAACCATATTCATAAATTAATTTGCAAATGAATGTAAAATGACTCATTCCTCATCATTATGATCCATAGAACATGTATCCTACTAACTAAATTGGATTTGATGATGATGCATCACTATTAAATCATTTGCCTGTATTCTCTCTGTCGCCAAAAAGTGTATTATTAAGGGAGATAAGACTATTAGTTTGTTCTTTCAGTTGTCACTTGAAACTGAAAATAACATTGATATGAATGATCATCAAAAAGAAAAGAAACTTTATGGTTCCATGGACCTTTACAAGTCTCAACCAACTATGCAGTATACATGTAGACTGAAGAGATGAATGAAAATTTGAACCCAGATCCTCTGCTCACTGGGCAGATGCACGAACCACTACACCACCCTGGCACAGTGGCTCTGCACTGTTTGCCCCAGCATGCCTCCCTCCTCAGTCCAAAATCCTGTTCACAACTCAGTCCACTTATTTCCCCAAAACACAAAGAGCACCACAGAGGATGTCAAACTGTCATGGAATAGCACCTCAGTTTTGAATGAAATGGGGATTCCTCTCTGGAACCATATAGTTTCATTTAATGAAAGCAGCTATACCTGGGTCTCAGGCAGGACCTCCTGTTTCGTTTGATTCTGAGGTACTATTCCAATACTGTTGGACATGTTCCACACCCAGGAGGATACCCTCTTTTGTGGGTCTGTGGAATAAATAATTAATGTAATCTAGTCTGAGATCCCCTCCTCTTGTGGCAGTTAATTGTATATCACTGGAGCAACAAGGCATTGTGACTAAAAAGGACACACCATTCCCATTTTCTGGAATGGTTGCAAGGCAAATGCACTTACTTGCAGGCCTTTATTATGGATAACAAGCTGTTGAAGCATTAAAGAACACAGTTAACATTTCTGAATTGTGACACACTTTATAGACCAGAATTGTCTTCTCTAGGTCTCAACATGAATTTGATGAAGGGTAATTGCCTGAAACTTTACTGATAAAGGCAAAATAGTTCTCTTAATTCACCTCAAAAGCACGATAACCGACCTCGATATCAGATGGAGCAATAAATGAAATATTCGAAAGTGTCATTCATTGGTTCTCAATAAATGGTCTAGCACATCATTTACAAAGAAAAGGCATCTTATTCAGTTTTGTACAAGGAAAGACAAATCATCACTAATAATGAAGCATTACGGAAAAGAAATATGTGAAGACTGATTGTTAAAAATACTTGGGGGTACATAGTGATGAGAACAAGAATTATAAAACTGAGTGCAGCAACATTTGCTCTAAATTTGATTGCCATAAGTGGCAATGACATCACTAGAAAATTTAACTTCCTTCTTTCATTGATGTCATATTTAGAATGGGGGCCTCTGACCCCTCCCCCTACACACACGCACAGTGCCTATCCTCAAACTTCACATAGATAAAGAAATTAGGTAGCCTCACAACACATACACTCTTACAAAGTTTGTTTTGAAGGATCAGCACAATTTGAAAATAATACTAGGAGGAAAACAGTGGGACTTAATCTTGTTGTAGCACAGAAAGAAGCATATCATGCAGCCATAAAAATATTTGACAACCTCCCTTTAATTAACAAGGTGCTGGCTGATAATGAAAGTTGACAAGTGCTATTCCATAGATGAATTTCTGAGAAGGAAACAACAGGTTACCCACGAGCACTGATGTGCTGCTTCCTGGACTTGGGTAGGCGCGCCGGCCCCGGACTGAATCAGCCCAGCAGGTTAACAACGAGGGACGGCATGCCTGAATGTGGTTTTTAGGCAGTTTTCCACATCCCACATGGTAAATACTGGGCTGGTCCCCATGTACCACCTCAGTTACACAACTTACAGACATCTGAAAAACATTCGCACTATTTCATGGCTTACACTAGACGCAGACAGCTAGGGTACATTACTTCTGTCCTGGGGGGTACATGATGGTGACAAGAAGGGCATCTGGCAACAACACTCTGTGACACTAACATTGCCAACTCTATAGTAACAGGGTCAACCCCGTGTTGAAGCGGGGCAAAGGCCCAAGCAAATTATGAGAAGGTGACATCCAAAAATGAACATATCTACTAAATGCAATTTATCACAGTCAACATGAAACTTATTTTGGGCATACATAAGAATGAAAATAGCATACTGCAGTGTGAATGCCTTTTACTTTTAGGCCAAAAGGCAGTTCATATCTGTAAATCAAATCTACAATGAAAATATTCCTTTAAAAAGCACATTTAAATATGGACATGTTCTCATTACATGAACCATGAGCGATTTTCAAAACTAAAAATCTTCTTCTTTCTTTCAAAATAACTTACCTCTTATTGTATAATGCTTGTTATACCATATCATTTCACACATTTTTATAGTGTAGTATGTGATACCATAGAAAAAACTGTAAAGTGGCCACTATAGTACTAATATTCGTTTTCGATATTTTATTCAAATTTCAGGTTTATTATTACTTCACAATTATTTAAAATGTTTCAGATCACCATGCCAGAATAAAATGACGTAACTGTGGCATTAACTATCTTTAGAAGTATTCTTTGACGTAAATGCAAAAAAGAATAATTTTCTTAACAGTCACAAGCAACATGGAAATATCATCGGTGATGGTTGTGTTCCAACTTAAGTACTAGTGATTTTGGCAGGCTTCTTAAAAATTAGTTTACTGTAAACCATCAACATCTTTTTTCCTATTATCTTAGACTGGATGGCTGAAAAGTACTTGGGCTTTTGTCCAAGGAAAGGGTTTTGTAGTGGTTCATCTGCTCTTTTACATCTAGTTGGGACTTCTAGAATGCATTTGTCTCAACATCAGTATGAGTGTTTCCCATAGCTTTGTACTTGTGTATGGAAATGCATTTTATTTCACATATTTAATGTGAAATCCCTATCTAAGGACCTACAAGATGTACATCGGCGAGCAAGGTTTCTTAGCTGAGTCACTGATTGTAGATCTCATTGTATTCCTCTTTTGTTACAATTGTTGGCCTTTTTCTTAGAAGTTTTCCTATTCTATCAAAAGTGGAGTCAGTGCATAAGTAACTGTGTCCTTTTAATAATAATAAAAAGTAGTGCTATGCAACATATTATGAGGGAGCACGGAAGCACAAACAGTTGCTCTGCATTAGAGAAACAGTGTGACTGGAATGGAAATCACTCGACTGGATGTAATGGATTAGTTATCCTTCACACAAAATGTGTATGTGGACACAGATGTATTTTCCTAGGCTTGTATCTTGGCAAATGTTTGATTTCACTTAAATTGTATGATTATCTAGGTTCTGCTTATCCTGTTTGTTTTGTTCCATTCTGTGTCTCATTTATTTTAAATTCCTGACATGTTTGCTTTTGTGTGTAAGCTCCTCATATAAAATTTTGTTGAGGATTAAGGCAGCAACAAAGTTCAGTAAATAGTCAGCATGAACTAATTCTGTGCAATGGGAACCCCAGAAAAGCAGATGATAAAAGCTCTCAGATTACAATTGCCTTCCTCATCTTCCAGAAAACACGCTACTTTTGATTTTTGGGTCATGACAAATGTTGACCATCTTGATGAGATCAGTCTCCTTGACTGGGTGCACATTTGTCAAACATGGATTTCATGAGCTGGGGACTTGTTAACACGAACAGTCGATTGCTACTCTAAGCTCTGGACATACTTTTGCCTACCATCCAATGACACAGTAATGGAACATTGTACGTCATAGTGCATGGGATTTTGATCTTATTGGCTGAACTGTGAACATTGTAGGAGAAAAATAATTTTGAAAATGCACCATTTGTCAATAAGGGTTGAGGGGAGTGAAACAATCATTACTGAGTAACTGCTATGGAATATGCTGTACTGGGGCAAGCAGGGTTCTGTTTGGGTGGGCCCCAAATAGGCTTGTGATTATCTCACTGTATAAATTTCCAGAGGGTTATTGGTTGACCCTACCACCCCATCAGCAAACAAACATTTAACAGTAAAAATGTGATAGTAACACAGTATCAGGAGAATTATTAAATAATGTTGCACTAGTTACAGAACACAGATTTGAACCGTTGCCTCATGACTCACACACATAAATGTATCTTCTTCTGCTTCTACACAATGAGCACTGATCCAAAGGAATTGCTGAAGAAATGGTCTTGGATGGTTATTGATTCATTCAAGAGACATACTTGAGGTATAGGGACTTCTGAAATTAAGTTACGCAACAGGCACGGCACCCTTTCAGAAGAGTGGGCATGTTACCAATTTCCTGAGAGACAATTCTGCTGCAGTACGGACAACAGGTTCATCACATTGTGGGAGTGAAATGGCTCTCCAAAGTTGAGGTACAAGGAACAGTAAGTTTCTTGTTAGCCAAACATACAAATTCGCCATGGAATTCTTGCAGTGTATGGTGCAATGCAATGTAGCATCCAGTCGTAGTGAAACAGTGCCAACAATTTGATGAAGACCATTCAGTCTTTCCAGCAAGCTCAGTGGATATTTGACAGGAAAGAGATTTTCCATCAAAGAGGAAATTCACACAGCAATCCTCAAATTGTTCCATGACTGAGGCACACGTTTATATTTTCAAGAAACTGAACAGTTTGTGGGATGTTACAATTGTTGTTTACAGGTTTTAGTGACTGTAGTGAAAAGTAGTATCTGCATCACTTTGAATTGTATTGCAGCATACAGTAAAAGTTACTCAGTCTGCCATAGTAACAGGTAACTTTCTTTCTGAAGTCTCATAGTTTCCTGCTGCTTTCACACCTTTCTTTGACAATCATCAGATGTCAGGTTACTCCTGGATGCATCAGTGAATGGAATCCTACTCTGCTGACTGAGTACCCATTCTGTGTTTTCCCATACCCAACTCCACAGACCAATGCTTTGGGGGAGGGATGCTAGTGCTATCTGAGGCCACATTGATAATGTGGAGACTTGGATTCTGTCTTGACCATAGTTGCCTGATATCCCAGATATCTGGCTGGAAACCCAACTCCCAACTGTACTTTGTTGGGATAGATAAAATTCCTGGTTACATAAAAATGGACAACATTATATAAAATGATGTGGTCTTCACTTCAAATTGCTCATTACCAATTTCTAATGAGGGGCAGTCTTGTGTGAGTTACTGACTTAAACTCCTCCTTTTATTAACAGCGCTAAGTGGCCATACTTGACTAAATAGCCATTGTTTTCAAGTAGTGCATCAGAGGTCAATCGTGACAGTGCTTTGTAATTCTCTGCTGAAAAAATTGAATAGGGTTGTGCAGTTTCCTTCCCCTGTGGCAGCCTTAGTCGTCATGATGATCTTATCAAAACATTCGAAAGAGAAATTGTGACGAAGGAAGCTGGGATAATTTTTTAATTTTTACTTCCCCCTTGTTTTGCAATATGCCTCCTTCAAATTTGTTTCTTCACTTTCAACTAATTACCATTAACATATGTGAATTGTAATCTGCATTTTCATAAAAGAGAAAGGCAGCCCCCTCAGGTTGAATTTTGTCTGTGTAATTCATTTTCTAATTTATATTGAGTATTCCTAGCTAGTATCTTTTATTATGGGGCAAAATCAGTCATTTTTATGTAACTTTAATTCCGATGTTGACTTATAAACAAATATAAATGGGAAGTTGTGCACTGGCCATACATAACTGTGTATTATTGGGAGGATGTGAAAAGTGAAAGTAGAAGACTGTGAAACGCAAGTGTGCATCTGTCGGCTACATCATTTACAGTAGACAGTACTGCACACCCCTATGTTTTCAGCCAGTATGTAGACACCGAGGACAACAAAGGAACAAAGTAGGCAAACCACAACAAAATGGCAGTTTACTTGCAGCACAGTCTAAACTATGTTGAAAAATGATTTGACTTTGAAGAAAGTGTCTACAGGACTTTCAAACCATTTTCACTGACAGTGAAACAGAGCTCAGTTTCAGAATATCTAGAAGTTATTTCTTGCAGATGGGGATTTGATGTTTGAAGAATGTGTGCAGTTAAAGAACTTTCTCAAGGATGAAGAGAAGAACTTTTCAAGCTGAAATCTGATTAGTGGAAGGAATCTTTTTTCATTGTTATGAAAACTATGACAACTTCTTAAAACTTTTCCGTCTTGTTTCAGATGATGGTGAACACTTGGTGAGCTGAGAGGAACCTTTTCCCAGCAGCAACATTAGAAGCTGAAATAATAATAATAATAATGAAGATGGTTTAGTGATTTACATGTCTCCAGTTTTATTGAGGAAGAAGAGAAGATTCTATGAAGGAGATTGAAAAGTGAGCAAAAAATCTCAATAAGGTAAAAAAAAAAAAAAAAAAAAAAAAACACATTGAATTGTAGCCTGTGTGTGTTTAGTCTTGGTTTTTTAAAAAATATCCCGATTTAGTTCAGAAAAAACTTGGTGTCTGGTCTGTACTAATACAGCTGCCTTCTAAATGGGCAGTGCACAGCTCTTTTGCATTTTCTTGTGGGTGCCTATGAGCCACAACTCTTATGCTCTAAACAGGTTGTCGACTCCAGGCTACCACTGGAAGATGGTTTGTCTCACAGTAGTGGTTCTCTGTTTGAATGATGTCACTGTGGTGTATGACAAATTGACAGGCAACTTATCATGCTGCTATACACTCACAATGTAGATAAGCCTGAAATGATCCTTCAGAGCATGTTTACAGACAACACAGTTGAAGATTTTAATGAATCTGTCTCACAGACACTTCTGTTCAATAGTAGATTATGATAAATATTCTGGCCAACAAAGTATCTGATTCCATTAAATTTTCAGCTATGTTTTTTCAATAATTGCAAATCTGTTGTTCAAAAATGGAAGCCTTTTGGATTGATATTTTGTTTGAAATTTCTTTCTGTTTCTTTGATGTTTGAGATTATAAATTTCATGTGTTTCAAATTATTTGGTTATGAAAATGCCTCATAGCACTTCTGTGTCAAATAGAAACTGTTATAATTTTTCATAACCACTAGAACAGTTCCTGAAGTTAATATTGTAAAAATGTACCTTTGATGCTTTGCACCCGTGAGTTGAGTTGTGCTATCGTTGTTAACTTTCTCAATAGTTTTAGTGAGGTTACTGAATGAGAGTAGTTGTCTTGGACTTGATGTCACATGGAACCAAGTGCAGTTTTATCTGTTGGACTGAGTAATGTGAACTCAGTGTATATCATGAACTGTAATTTGCTTTTATACTTCTGCAACTTTGAAATCAGTGACTCTTTTTTAGCCAGTTGCCAAAGCTTTAGAAATGTGGTTTAGCTGTTGATTACATTTGGAGAATTGGGCTTATCAAAAGCTACAATGTTATTTCATCAGCAAGTCAAGATATTAACTGAAACTATATGACCTAGAGCCCACATGAATTGTACTTCTAAATATATTTGGATGGTGAGCTGAGCCACAAAATACTTCAAATCATGTCGATGATTGTTGATACTGTTTTCTAGGTTATGCAACAAATGTCATTGGAACTCTATCCTACAGTGTCATATCCCAACATTACACTTCAGACAGTTCTGACAAACAAGTGTTACATCGTTTCAATATTTTCTTGTTGTTTGGAGTGAGTAACGGGACTCTTATAATACACAGGAAGAGAGAAGAAATAAAGCTCTTGATATCAGAGGCAGGAAGGGTCTTGGAAGATAAATTGAATGGAATGGAAGGGATAAAAATCAGAAATTTTTGACATTCCTACCTGGAATTTCCGTTGGTTGTTTTAAAAATGCTAAAATTCCACCAACCGACATATTGCCCCCTGCCAGTGGTGTGGTGTGATGTGATGCAACATGGAGGGGCAGCTGGTCAGCACACCTCTGTCCTAGGATTTTTTTTACTGTGAAACCACTACTACTCGGTCAAGCAGCTCCTCACAAGACTGACTGCATTTTGTACCAGTCACAGTCCCCCCCCGAGGAAAAATCTCTGGCAGTTAGTCGAATGGCACAGCTAAGGAGGCAGACAGTGGAATGGGTAGTGTGTTAAAGAGCAGTTCTAAGATGAACATAAGACAAGAATAATGGAATGTAGTCAAGTTGAATCAGGAGATGCGGAATGAATAACGAGGGATGATCAGCGAGTTTGCATTTGAAAGCTGTACGAGGAGGGGTGAAAAAGCTTCTACCCTAACAAATAAAGAGTGAAAGAAATTTCATAATATAAATTTATTTGTATATATAATACCTATGTACACCAATACACTTGGAGGCATGCTCAGATAACTTCTGCAAACCATTCAAAGAAAAGATCTTTGATTTCAATTGCAACAAAGCATCAGTCACTGCATCATCATCCTTTGAGGTATTTTTTTTTCGGTTTGGGACAAGGAAAAAGTCTGACCCAGTCAGATCTGGAGAATATGGCAGGTGACACGTTCCACATCATTACGAAAGAATCGTGTTCATGATCCATGGAACAAGTAATATAACTAACTAACTTGAATGGGAAGTTTTTCATTGTCCATTATACGAGGTTTGTCCGGAAAATACGTATAAAGGTTGAATAATGTCTTTATGTTACAGGTTGCAGTCACCATCAGGTGAGACTACTGCTGTAATCAATCAAATCAATGCTCAGAGTCAGAGCACTCTGCGTGAAGGTGGGAGTGTGCAGCAGCTTGTGTTCTTAAAGACCATGGATTGACAGAATGATTGCTGACGAGCTGTCAACCCTCAAAACAATTGTTCACAAAAACTTGAAATGAAGAAATTGTACCGAAGCTCTTGACACCAGAACAGAAAGCAAAGAGGGTTGAGTGCTGTAAGGATTGGTTGGAAGCAGAGGAATGAGGTGACTTTCTCAACCGAGTCATCACTGAAGACGTGTCCTGGTATTAGAAATTCGATGTGGAGCTCAAAGCAAGGAATGGAAACTAGCAGGAGAACCGAGAACAAAAGAGTCGCGAAAATCAAGGTCCAATGTGATGACAGTGTTGATTCTTGGAGCATTGCTCACAAGGAATTTGTCCCTCCCAGCAAGAGAGTGAACGGAAATTTTTACGTTGAAGTTCTGACACGTCTCGGAGCTCTTGTGGCAAGAGTTTGACCCTTCATCACAAGAATGCGCCCGCACACATGTCGCTCGTTGTGTTTTTGGCCCGAAGCTCAATCACCACTGGATTTAATCCCGTGTGAGTTCTTCATGTTCCCAAAAATGCGTAATGGTGTGGCATTGGGAGATGTGGAAACGACATGGCAACTAAACAACATCACAACTGAAGACTTTCAGCAATGTTATCAACAGTGGAAATGGCGTTGGCAGAAGTGTATCACGTCTCAGGGTGAGCACTTTGAAGGAGACCATATTGTAATACCTGAATAATTGTAAAATAAAGTTATTATGCAACTTTTATATGTATTTTTCGGACAAACCTCGCAGATTAGGAAATGAGACACTGAAGATAATAGAAGTGTTTTGTTATTTGGGTAACAAAATAATTGATTTTGGCTGACACAGAGAGGATATAAAATGCAGGCTTCACTGTATATCTGAGAAAGAGGAATATGTTAGGAGTGGATGTAAATGTTACGGAGTCTTTTCTGGAGGTATCTGCGTGAAGTGTAGCCTTGCTCCGAAACGAGATGTGAACAACAAGCAGTTGAAGCTAGAAAAGGATGGTATCTTTAAAAATGTGTTTCTAGGAAGAAATTTTGATGATTTCGTGGATAAAACATAAGGTAAACTCTGTCCATCGGTACTGGCCGACCACCGTGTCATCGTTTACCAATGACGTCCAGCACACCACTATCCTGCCTGTGTCAGTTTTCTTGTCCTCGAGTTCCTCAGTTGGCATCACAAGGGTGAATGTACACTTTCCCAATCCTCTCACCCAGAAAAATCCCTGGCAGTACAGGGAATCTAAACCTGCGTCCTCGCCATGATAGGCAGCAGCAGTGAACACTAAGTTACAGAGGTAGTCAATAAGTGGATAGATGACTACTACTGGCACTCGACACCCTCTGCACTGCACCTAGAGGTGGCTAATGGAATAATTATGCAGTTGCAAATCAAATTACCAGGGACATAGTATTGAAAGAAATTTTCAGCACAACATGAGTAAAAGAAGGAACTGGTTGATAAGACATATGCTGATGCATCGAGGAATCATCAATTTGGTGTTGGTGGGATTTGAGTGAGAGGAGGAAAAACTGTTGAAGGGGAAATACAGTAAGCAGGTTCAAATAGATGTAGGCTTGCATAGAGAGCTGCATCAAACCAGTCTTTGGACTGAAGACCACAACAACAAAAACAGTTGGCTGTGTGTAGGAATTTTCTGTGGTCAGGAAAGCAATGAGAAATGATTTTCTGATTAAGAAAAGTGCAAACACTATACATTAATGTGGTGTAAAATGTTTCTTGAGCTGTTTATGAAGCCAGAGAAATCTTATATTAGTTCTTTTGGCATGATAAACCTGTACACGATGATTAAACTACACCTACCCATGGGTTTTATGCAACTTGCAATGCCTACAAATGTCATGGGCAAGATTTTCATTTCTCTCACCCACTACATGCAAATTACTAGTCCTACATAAAAAAATGAACAGGATCTTTTTGTGGGAAATTTAATGTAGTCATTTCTTTTTGGGAGGGGAGGGGATACATTTTTACTAGAAGCCATAGTTTTTGAATTATTTAACAAAAAGTACAAGACAGGCATTCAAATGCCTTTTTTCTTGAATGCCACAGAAAGTGTGGTGTACAAAATGTAATGTAGTTAATTTTGATACAAAAAGGTTCTGTTCATTGTTTTTGCAGGACTAACAGTGAGCATGTAGGGAGGAGAGAAGATTAAAATCATGGGTGTGGTTCTTGAAGATGTTGCAGGTTCCATAAAACTTTATGGCAGGGGCAGCTGAATAACCCTGTGTATGATCCACAAGATTCAACAACATGCTGATCAAACCTCATGGTCAAACATGGCTGCTGATAGAAAATAGGTGGTTCATATTGGCTTGAGTATCCCCATTATGTGACTGCTGTAAAGAAGAGGATGTGGGGTGTTCTCCGTCAGCTTTTATACCCACACTGGTATGCCAAAAGGCATTAAAATATACAAGGCATGCCAGAAAAGTAAGTACCATTGTGGGAAAGGACTCATGAAAACATTTCTTCAGACCGTAACAGCCACCACTGTTCAGACATTTGTCATAGCAGTAATCCAACTTTTCTATGCCCTTTTCATAGAAAGATAATACCAGTTAAGACCTCCAATACTGATCACACTTGCTTACATCATCATAGGTGTTCAAGCACCTTCATCCTGACTGATGATGAAGTAAAAGTGGTAGTCCGAAGATGTGAGATCAGCACTGATTGGCAGGTGGTCTCACTGTTCCCAAGTGAATTGTTTAGTAAGGATTTCAGTGCCACCAGCAGAAATGAAGCATCATAATGATTCGATTGAGAGTTTTGCATCTTTTGTTTTGAATAGTGTGATGGAGTTCTCTCGGTGTTTTGCAGTATCATACCGCTTTCATGGTTTCAGCTCTGAGAAGGAACTCAACAAGCAGAATGCCTTGTTGGTCGCAGAATCCATTTCACCTGACTTTTTGCACTTGCAACTTCATTATGATTTCTTTTTTGGGGGTGGTGGAGGATTGTCGGACTGTCAGTTCCTTCACTCCATAGATTGTTGATTTTATTTTGGAGTGTCATGAAGACCCCAAGTTTCATCACCAGTCACGATTCTATTTAAGAACTCATCTTCCTCATCACTGTATTCAGTGCTGAAATGTCAAAACTCTGCCAAGGTACATAATTTTGAAAGCATTTTTCAAACGCAATTTATGACTGAGTCATGCAAAACAGTTTTTGAAATACATTCTTATTGTGAACCATGTGTTTTCTCACCCATACCATCAGTGACAACAGAAGGCTGTCCAACACATGCTTCGTCATGAGTGTTTCTTCAACTGTCTCATCCACTTTCTCACCGTAAATGTCTACAAGTTGATGAATTTCAGCTGGCTTAATGTTCTGTGTGTTGGAACTAAACATAACAGAGCACACTTCACAGTCACTGGGCTCAGAGGTTGTCCTAAAGATTTTGACTGATCACTAACAAATATAAATACCACAAAATTGAGCTGCAGTGTCAAGACAATGAACCAGAGAAATGTGTGAACCTACAACACAAGTGCTGCAGTGGCAGTAGAATGATTTGGCAATTACTTTCAGGATGCACCTCATACTTAGGACTTCAATGGAAGTGCCTGTCGCCTTTTAATGTAAATTTTTGCTTATGATGGTAACTATGTTTAAGCAGTGTGTGTGTGTGGCAAGGGGGTAATTAACAGTTGAACTATCTTTGTTTTGTTTATCTCTCTCTAGTCATGACAGGTAATGTGAATCAAGGACAAAGGTACTACCTTAGTCAAGCTCCAAACCCTTCTGTCCTGTACAGCTACTTGCTTTTATCCTGAGGTTGTTACTCTCTGGTCAGCAGGTGCTCCTAAAAAAGTTGCATACATTGTGTACAAAAATCTACATTTACAAAGAATTTGTGGGGCCAGACATGTTAGTAATGCTCAAGATATGGTGTGACTATTGGTATAGGGGCAATTCAGAAAATATCACCTGCCTACATTATGGCGCAACTGGAATATGCTTGCTCAAATAGTGACAATGCATTCAGCTGAACTGGTAACCAGTGCTTCATATACCAACATCGTCTCCCCCTATAAAAAAAGAAATTTAGAGGCAGTCACATAAAAAAAAGCTTCTTTTCCTCTCCTAAACACTCGAAAATTGTGTGTATGTAGTTTGTTTTCATATACAGGGTGTATTAAAAGAGCTGTCACCATTACCTACACTGCTTGCATGGTGTTAATTTGCACACAGATTTCTGGTTGTTCCACTGGAAAGCTTACCAAGACATTTACAGCATAAAACTGATACGTGCTTGTATTTTAAAAAATGTACACAGCTCAAAGGTAGTGCAACTGCAGCTCTGTAGAATTACCATGCCTTTCATGCAGTACAACATTTTTAACCTCTGGGATTTGCTATGAAGTAATTACTCGATGCCATACGAAAAAACAAAACAGCCTCACTGCTAATATTTCTCACATACGTAATAGGTGATGGGAACAATGAAACCAACAAAATTAAGAAGACCATTAGCATTTTTTTTTAAATTCATCTATCTTTTACAGTAAATTTCAACCATAAATGTTTCGTAGGCACATTACAACATTAACAAACACTGCATTGTAAATATAATTTGGGACTTCAGTGTGCAACTATATACATGACCATTTTTATTACTTAAGGGTTAATTTTATCGACTTACAGAAACAGTTAGTTTAAGAAACATTTAATCATGCCGATGGTCACCTGTTATCTCACTGCTACATAGTGTTAAACCATAAGCTAGGTGGAAGACTCACTGGACGAAAAATTGTTAGAACTACCTACATACATTGGTAAAAAGCACTTCTGCTGGTCTCAAAATACTTTATTGTGCGCTTCTGTTCCAAATGACAACTTCACAGCTACAGTAATTTCACCAATAAGGTGGGCTACAAATAGGTTGTAATATTCTGACCTGAGTAGCTCTTCAGCAAATAGAGCTACATAATATGTGCTACTGTTTTTACATGACCACTAATGCTAGTCATGTTTACAATAGAAACAATAATTAGGCCGAATACATTTAAAATTGTATGCCTACAGCCAGAATGTACTACTTGTTGGAAATGAAAATTCATCAAAATACTTGTAGTACACACTGAAATACCTTGCATCCATTCTCTCTTGCTGCAATAAAGCTAAATCTCATAGCCAAAGGCAGTTGTACATTGTTGAGGGGAACTAGAACAGCTAGTAAATGTAACTAAATAATATCTGTATTCATTTGAGTTTGTTTCACCAAGATCCAGATTATGTTGTCACTTATGTCCCCTTGTTCTCACATTAACCGATTAGTTTTCAATTTTGGCCAATTGATACAAGACAGACTTATAACTCCTTCATGTTCATTGTTATTGGCAATAACTTTATTAGCTCTGATGACAATACAAAACTTGATAAACAAGTCAATGCAATCTGTGCCAGCACTTACCTCTTTCAAATTTTGTTTACATTCAGTGCTATTCATTTTGTTCTAAGGCTTGTGTTTAGTATAAATAACCAATGGTGCATCTGTAGGCCATACCAGGTCCAATATTAAAACTGCCTCAATTTGATCCCATAGATTGCCACTTTACTGATGTGGCATTTAATAAATTAAAAAGAGCATCTCTCTTGAAATATTTACAAACTGAATACTGCTGAACAAGACGTACATACATTTTGACACAGTTATACAATTGAAAACGTTGACAGATGCTCCAAAAATTTCTTTTGCAACCTGAATACTGAAACATGTTCTAGGAACTACTTTAAAATGTTAAAATTCTACACTGGAAGACACTCTGTTTCATTTTTATATTACTGCAGAAGGGCAGGAGCAAGATAAGGTACTTTCAGGTTCCAGTACTGACCATGGTCTTACTGTCATCCAGTTAGAAACATTCACACAATGTTAGTCATAGCAGAAGCACTTCCACTACAATGGTTGTGACAAGTATGCTCCTAAACCCTATTGTTCTCATTTACTTTTTTGTGGTTTACATTGTTCACTGATAAACAATGGCATCCTAGCAGACACTGTAGAAATAAACTTGTTTGGACCAAATACATGTTAAATGTTTATTAGTATTTCTGTCACAACAATAGAAGAAGGTAAGTAAGGTTGCTCCACACCAAAATTATAAAATTTTTTACTGCCAACACCAGTTGTTCTGCTCCAAAATCAAACTAAATTTTCAGGTCTTCTGTGTGGTCTGCAAGTTCCTTTATGTTGGGAGCATATGTTTTACTTAATAGGCAAGTTTTCTGGAACTTGTGATTTAGTAGAAAGCAAAGAAAAAACTAAAAGGCGATGAAATGAGAAATTAGAATGTGTGAGAATCACTCCAATTAGGCCAGTGGCTATATAATCTTGGTGGTGCACGGAACTGGGTTCTCAAGGCTGAGAAGAGACAGAAAAATGAAGTGAGATGTTTATGTTCCTTTGAAAGATCTAGAGACACTAGGAAGGATTATGTATGCCAATCAAGGACTATTTAAGACCATGACAGTTGGTCCTCTTGACTAGGGGTGTGAGAGAACAAACCACCACAGAAGAAAGGGAAAAATATTGTGAACTGCTATGCCAGATAGACAAATGTGTAAATTCATTAACTGAACACATAACAGGTATTGACTAGTAATAAGTTTCGCCAAAGCCAGTTGTCATTGGTTAGGTCAATACATGCCTAAGATGTCATTTTTCATGAGTAACACTGTGTGAACAAAGAACAGCTCTCAAGCATACTAAACATCAATGACCCGCTGCCTACTGGAATAACAAAGTTTCTTTATGGACCACATTTTGATTACTTGGCAGAAGCAATCTCTAGTTTATAGTGGGCTGTAATGATATCAAGCATAATATCTCACATCACCTCATAACTTTGGCATTCTGCTGTTTTTAGGGCAGTGCTTAACAAATCAAAGAAGTTCGCCAAGATATGGCACCGTTTTTTATAATACCTGCCACTCTGCTTGTGTCATGTTAATGGAAACTGACAATCATAGCACCCACAATGGTTCAATTTTCACTTTCACAAAAAGAAAACCAGACTGTCTGTGGGTTTGGTGTTCAGCAGGGGGCAAAACCTTGTTAGTGGTCTCGCTGCGAGACTCAAAAGCATTCTAATGCCCGTGCTTACATCACTGGGTTTTGAGAGAACTGTCGGAAGGCAGCAGTGTTATTCTTGGCAGGTCCTGGCAAAAATTACTATTGGGACAGCAAATGCATTAAATCACTAGAAACTGCTGTCAGGTAGAACCACTGTACTCAATAACAACCAGAATCATTTCTATAAGTATCGCATATGAGTGCAGCTTATGGAAACTATATGGACATGAGTTCAAAATCCCTTTCTTATCTGCAGGAATTTACACTAGATTATCACACAACAGCTGTAGGGACCTAGAATAAGTTTATTCATTGAGAATACAGAAAATTGCGACACTCTCATTTCGTTATTTTCAACAGAACAACCAAAGGAAATGGAAAATCTAGCTGAAGAAATTAATAAATTACACCACAAAATTCAATTCATTTCATGTCACTGTAGGAATGAAACATTAACAAAACTTTTTATATAAAATTCTGAAATTTCCAGGAAGCCAACAATTACCAGGGTTACCATCCATATCAATATAAAAATGTGTTCTTCAGAAGAATGTTTAATCACATGCGTAATGATCCAATGGATACAAGTGAAATATAAAAAGAAACACAAATTGTAAAATCAGCTGCCTCCAGTTATGAATACATTCCCACTGTAATACATAAATTAAACCAACCACCCACAAACAGGAAGACCATCTTTGTAATAAGCTGACCTTCCTCAAGGAAGATTTCATGCCAACCTCTTCAAGTTGTATGACATAAAAATAAGCTTCTTCACAAGCAACACAATACTGAAAGCACTAAGCAAGAATATCACAAGTCAGGTATGTCCAAACTTCTGCAATAAACAAACTGGTAGAAGCACAGGGATGCACTCTGTCTTAACATCCAAAACAAATCTGACTTTGCAGAATGAGTTACTGGGCAAGAATTGTGGCAATCAGTGTAGAAAAGAAATCTGACTTTCTTGAAGGAACTGAAATATCTTTCAACAGAGATACAGCACCAGTCTACTTGCTCAATGACAAATCTTGCCTTCACAACTATGAAGGCTTTATATTTCAAAAATAATTAAATTAAAAAAAAACCTGCCCCCCTATCTCTCTTTACATCTTACCTACATTAATATCACTATAAATAATCTTGCATGATATATCTAAGCCTTCTACTCTTGTTTTTAAAAGTAAACTTCATCTACATAGCAAGAGCTGCAAATATTGGAACTTAACTCTATTTTTGGGCATTCATGTTCAGTTTTGATAAAAGTATTTACCCACACACTTTTATTGTCTCTGAGCAAAGTATGTTATATCTTCATAACACGCATCAGTTGTACAGTGCTGGCTAAGTTTAGTAATCAATTGTGCCTCATGGGCATGACTATTGTCTGAAGTAGTGATGGAAGGAATTGACACTTTGAATGCTGCATAGAGGGCTATGTGAGTGTCTTTTCTGAGCAGCACATTGCAAATCATACCAGATAAGCTCAATGTTCAAATCTGGGGAGTTTAGTGGCCAGTGGAAGTGTTTAAATTTAGAAGAGTGTTCCAGGAACCACTTTGTAGCAATTCTGGACCTGCCAACTGTATCATTGTCCTGCTGGAATTGACCGAGTCCATCAGAATTCCCAATGGACAGGATGCCTATGTATGTGTCACCTTTCAGGGTCATACCTAGCCATATACTCCAACTGCATGCCTCCTACATCATTACAGAGCCTCCACCAGCTACAACTGTCCCCTACTGACATGCAGTGTCCATAGATTCAAGAGGTTGTCTCCATGCCTGTACGTGTCCAACTGCACGACACAGTTTGAAATGAGACTTGTCCGACCAGGCAATGCGTTTCCACTCATCAACAGTCAAATATCAGTGTTGATGGACCCAGGTGAGGCGTAAAGCTTTGTGTCATTCAGTCAACAAGGGTACACAAGTGGACCTTCCGCTACAAAAGTTCATATCGGTGATGGTTCACACTCTGACACTTGTCCATGGCCCAGCATTGAAATATGCAGAAGGGTTGCACTTCTGTCACTTTGAATGATTCTCTTCAGTTGTTGGTCCTGTTTTTGCAGGATCTTTCTTCGGCTGCAATGATGTCGGAGATCTTATGTTTTACTAGATTCCGGATATTCACTGAATGCTCATGAAAATAACCACTTCATTCTTACGTTGGAGATGCTTTGTCCCATTGCTCATATGCCAACTATAACACCACATTCAAATTCACGTAAATCTTGATAAGCTGCCATTGTAGCAGCACTAAGCAATCTAGCATCTGTGCCAGAAAAATGTTGTCTTATATAGGCA
The DNA here is from genome assembly GCF_023897955.1 of Schistocerca gregaria. Lineage (NCBI taxonomy): Eukaryota > Metazoa > Arthropoda > Insecta > Orthoptera > Acrididae > Schistocerca > Schistocerca gregaria. The sequence continues at coordinate 217,657 of NW_026062008.1, read as the reverse complement.
TTGCCGACTGCAGTGCCATAATCTGTATGTTTACAAATCCCTGTATTTGAATACGCATGCCTAAGCCAGTTTTGTTGGCAATTCAGAGTATATACATATCCAGTGAGAAGATAATGATATGTTACCAATCCACATACTGTGATGGAAGAGGTACATGGCAGGGAATGTGTTCTGTTGTTTGGTGGTTGATGGTATTCTGGGACCATTTTATCCTCAGAAAAAAAACCTCTTACCTTGATATGCTCAGGCTGTTACTATGACTGGCTGACTCACGAGACACAGTCTTTTTCCAGCAATATGGTGCACTGTGGCAGATGTTGCGGACCAGGTGTTACGAGGTATGCTGAAATGGCAGGGGTGGTCCTATTCCCTGGTGTTCTAGGCCAACAGGCATTAGAAACGTGGGCTTGTTTCTGTGAGCACATACCAAGGACAGAGTCTAACAAGCAGCTGTCAACCACATCAAAAATTTAATGAACAAAATCATTTCTGTCCTTGCCACAGGTGATGCAGATATAATGTGCTGAATGTGGATCGATCCTGATAACAGACTGGAAATTGTGCCCACATGTTGAAATTGATTAAACTGCATAAAACTTTGTGACAATACCTTAGGTCAAATTTGTTTGCATGCTGTTACACAACATAAGTGTTCTGTAACTTTTGAGACACTCTGTTTATCCTCTGCCCATTGCAGGTTAAAAACCTTATTGTGCTGTCAGAGCCCTTGATATGTTCTCAGAAAGAGGCTAAACCACCACACATTTCAAGTCACCTGCTGTCCAGTTTATGTGGTGTTTGCTCCACTGACAACATATACATTTTTATGCCTCAATAGTCTTCTGCAACGGTCCCACTGCATGCAACTTGGCATCACAATATTTGGTTGAAAACTAGTAGACATGGGTCTGCAGTGATTCCTGTTGTGTTTGAGACTGACTGTCAATGGCAACTTACAATGTTCATCTCGATGACTAACTACGAGTTAGGATCTTAATGTGGCCACATTGTGTGGTACAACATTCCTTGTAGACAAGCATTTGGGAGAGAATAATCCCATACGAGGAGGGTTGAGGAAAGAGCATGTAAAAGGCACATTATAAAATATGTGATGAAGGGAGGCAAATAACGTTGAGTAGCATCTATCGACCCACTTCACTGAGTGGTCAGCATATCTGACTGCCATGCAGTTCATTTCCAGTCATGTCGCACCTTCTCTCTGCTCAGGGAGTGGGTGATATGTTGTCCTTATTATTCATTCATCATCGCCAGCATGAAAGTCACCCACCGTGGTGTCAACAGAAAAGACCTGCTACTTGTCAGCCAAACTTACCCAGCAAGTGACTCCCAGGTATCAATGTCCATATGACCACTTCATTCCACCTAGAGCATTAGAAAGGGAAACGTACCAAAGAGGAACAGTGACTGAATATGCTAAATGTGTTGGGCTATAAACAAACAAAGATACTATTTCAAAATTTAAAAGCTTTTGTCTACCTTGGTCACCAAAGTCTGAACATTATGGCCTTTCCTCAGAAACATACAGTGATCACAAGTCCAAAGTAGCAACCGAAAAGATATCTTATCAGTGTACTATCAGATATGAGGCTCCTCTGAAATTGTCTATGGAGGTTTTTTACTTTCTCCTACATAAAGGGTGAGATGAACTCCACTGATAAAATTCAGGTGGTGGTTCAAAGATGTTTTATGAGTATTTTGGTACAATGGACCTTGGTCTCCTGTGGCTCACTGCAAAGTAATAATGTAATTATGATTTATTTAGTTTGTTACCTTCATTTCTTCTGAAAATACACTGTCCAGACACGTTAATGTGACTACCCGTCAAGACCTCGAATAACCTCTTTTTGCAGTGCACACCGTTGCGAGACATGCAGGAAGAGATTCATGGAAATGATCATATGGCATTAATGACTGGCAGACCCCATCCAGGCTCGATCAGCTGCCTACTGCAATTCTTTTCATTTTATGCTGCTTTTGAGACATGCTTGTTGATGACAAGAACAACACAATGCCCACTTTCCAAGGACACAAAAATCCCGTATCAAACTGGGCTCCCCCACGTGGCTGTGAGGTTCTGTATTAACAGGGGTGTGGAGCCATTACTATTTCATTGCCAAGTCCAGGTGTTCTAGGATTCTCATGTGAGGATCCACAGACAATACACCCTGGCAGGGGGGTTCCCACAGATTCTCAGTTGGTTTAAATCCGAGGACTTTGGTGGTTAGAGGCATGTAATAAACTCGTCCTGTTGCTGTTTGAACCACACATGTACACTGCGAGCTGTGTTGCATTGTACTGCTGGTAAATGTCACTATGCTGAATAAAAACAAACTGTGTGTACGGGTGGACACGGCCCTCGAGGACAGACGGATACATCTGTTGATCCTTTGTGCCTCCCAGAATATCATCACCACCCAGGGAATGCCACAGACTCCCTCCCCTGTTGTGCCCCATTCTGACAGTTGTTGCAGTGTGTTTTGCTTTCAGACATTTAACAATGTGCATGCCAATGGCCATCTGTCATTTGAAAAGCCTCTCGGTTCATCTGGCTGGTCAGTTGTTTAACAGATGCACGTCTCTGCAGCTGACACTCACCCCTGTCATCTGTGGCCCATGACTACACAACAGTATCCACGGCACCAATTCTGAATAGCACCATTTTGCTGAGCACAGTATACTTTAACCACACTGACATGCAAACAGTTTACAGACTTACTCATTCCCAAATGCTTCCACCCTTTCCCCAAAAGCCAATGACAGTGCACATTTTGTCTCCTCCTTACAGTGACAACTGCACTATTTTCTCTGGCTCCCAACATGCTTTGTATACCCTTCACTGCTAGTGGTGTTGTCTGTGAGTGATTACAGCATGCCGATTTTGATTGCAGGCAGTGGTCACATTAATATTATGGACCAGACCGTGTATCTACACAATAAAGAAAAAACCCAGTGTAGCATATCAACTGTATTTTGTCAAAAAATATGCAAGTTTTTTCCACAGAAACGAAAATTTCTAAATTCGTTCCCCTGTTGAAAAAGAGTGATAATCTTGAAACAGAAAACTGCAGACCTGTCTCACTTCTCCAAACTTTCTCTAAGGTTTTGGCGATACTAATCAAATATAGAGTGACACATTATCTTAATTATGGAATCTGATAAACAGTAATCAGCATGGATTTCTAGCTGGGAGTAGTACCGAAACAGCTTTACTGGAAAAAACCCAAAAGAAATAATTAGTAAATTGGGAGAGGGAAAAAGTGTTGTCAGGATAAATCTAGAGCTGTCAAAAGCCTTTGACACTGTTGACCACAGCATACTTTTGGAAAAGCTTGAAGCTATAGGTATCAGAGGACCGGAACAAAAAGTGGCTTGAGTAGTATCTGGAAAAGAGGATGACGGTGGTTGGAATTACAGCACCAAAAGAAGTCTATTAGGCCCCTTGCTGTTCCCCATCTACATTAATTATATTCATGTGCCAGAGAGAAAAGCTAGAATTAAGTTGTTTTGCTGAAGATACTAGTTTAATTGTTTGTTTTATGAAGCAGTCATTGCACACTATTGTGGACCATGTCCTACAAGATACACAAAAATGGCTCGGTGCAAACAAGCTAACACTGAATGCAAAAAAAAAAAAAAACTAATTATGTGGAATATGTAAGAATAAGTGAACATGACGACCTACATCTCACTATGGAGGGAAACAACTTGAAAGAGTTCAGTGAGCAAAATTCCTGGGTATGCACATTGATGAGAAGATAAACTGGAAGGACCATGTGGTGAGCTTAGCACTAAAACCCAATTCAGCATGTTTTGTACTTGGAATAATTTCAAGAGTTTGTAGTAATGACTGTACCAGATTAGTATATTTTGGCTATTTCCAGTCAATTGAGGCCTATAGGATAGTATCCTTGAGGAAAAACAAATTGTTGTTTAAATGAGATTTTCAAATTACAAAAACACCCTATTCAGATAACGACCCAGAGCCCACATCAAACACGTTGTAGGCCCCTTTTTAAAGCATTGGAAATTTTTGCAATTCCATCATTATACATTCTGAAATGTCTGTCGGTGATCAAACAAAATCGCGACAAAATGAAAAACCAATACAGGTTACCATACACGGCAATGTAAAAATCTCCACTTACAGGCTGTAATAAGGACCCAAAGTCAGAAACATGTATGTAATCAAGGCATCAAACTTTTTAATGCACTACCAAAACATATCAAAGAGCTGGAAAATTAGGATAAATTTAAAACTGTTATAAAGAACAACATGCTTGACAAATGTTATTACAGCATAAGTGAATAGCTGTGCACAAATGTATAAGGATTTAATTTCATGTGATGAACAAAATTTCATCAGTGAATGTGTCTTGCAAGCCCATAAGAAGATCAATAACCACATGCTTAACAAATGTCACTAAAGTATAAGTGAATAGCTCTGCTCAACTGTAGAAAAATATATGATGTGGCAAATGAAATCACAACTTCAAGGAATAGGTCTGTCCAGCACATAATTTCTTGTGTCATAAAAACAGTTATTTGTTGTATATTGTATTAAAAATGAGATAAATTAATATGAATACAGCACAAATTTGATCATTGGGATGTTGTGGTCTTAAGTCCTGATACTGGTTTGATGCAGCTCTCCATGCTGCTCTATCCTGTGCAAGCTGCTTCATCTCCCAGTACCTACTGCAACCTACATCCCTCTGAATCTGTTTACTGTATTCATCTCTTGGTCTTCCTCTACGTTTTTACCTTTCCTGCTGCCCTCCAATACTAAATTGGTGATGTTCTCAGACATGTCCTACCAACCGATCCCTTCTTCTACTCAAGTTGTGCCACAAACTCGCCTTCTCCCGAATCGTATCCAATACCTCCTCATTAGTTATATGATCTACCCATCTAATCTTCAGCATTCTTCTGTAGCACCACATTTCGAAAGCTTCTATTCTCTTATTGTCCATGTTTCACTTCCATACCAGGCTACACTCCATACAAATACTTTCAGAAACGACTTCCTGACACATAAATCTATACTCGATGTGAACAAATTTCTCTTCTTCAGAAACGCTTTCCTTGCCAGTCTACATTTTATATCCTCTCTACTTCTCATCAGTTATTTTGCTCCCCAAATAGCAAAACTCATTTACTACTTTAAGTGTCTCATTTCCTAATATCATTCCCTCAGTATCACCTGACTTAATTCGACTACATTCCATTATCCTTGTTTTGCTTTTGTTGATGTTCACCTTATATCCTCCTTTCAAGACACTATTCATTCCGTTCAACTGCTCTTCCAGGTCATTTGCTGTCTCTGACAGAATTACAATGTCACTGGCGAACCTCAAAGTTTTTATTTCTTCTCCATGGCTTTTAATACCTACTCCGAACTTTTCTTTTGTTTCCTTTACTGCTTGCACAATATACAGATTGAATAACATCGAGGAGAGGCTACAACCCTGTCTCATTCCCTTCCCAACCACTGCTTCCTTTTCATGTCCCTCGAATCTTATAACTGCCATCTTGTTTCTGTACAAATTGTAAATAGCCTTTCGCTCCCTGTATTTTACCCCTGCCACCTTTAGAATTTGAAAGCAAGTATTCCAGTCAACATTGTCAAAAGCTTTCTCTAAGTCTACAAATGTTAGAAACGTAGGTTTGCCTTTCCTTAATCTACTTTATAAGGTAAGTCGTAGGGTCAGTATTGCCTCATGTGTTCCAATATTTCTACAGAATCCAAACTGATCTTCCCCGAGGTTGGCTTCTAGTTTTTTCCATTCATCTGTAAAGAATTTGCGTTAGTACTTTGCAGCTGTGACTTATTAAACTTATAGTTTGGTAATTTTCTCATCTGTCAACGCTTGCTCTCTTTGGGATTGGAATTATTATACTCTTCTTGAGGTCTGAGGGTATTTCACCTGTCTCATACACCTTGCTCACCAGATGGTAGAGTTTTGTCAGGACTGGCTCTCCCAAGGCTGTCAGTAGTTCTAATGGAAGGTTTTCGACTCAGGTCTTTCACTGCTCTGTCAAACTCTTCATGCAGTATCATATCTCCCATTTCATCTTCATCTACATCCTCTTCCATTTCCACAATATTGTCCTCAAGTACATCACCCTTGTATAGATCCTCTATATACTCCTTCCAACTTTCAGCTTTCCCTTCTTTGCTTAGAACTAAGTTTCCATCTGAGCTCTTGATATTCATACAAGTGGTTCTCTTTAATTTTCCTGTAGGCAGTATCTATATTACCCCTGGTGAGACAAGCCTCTACATCCTTACATTTGTCCTCTACCCATCTCTGCTTAGCCATTTTGCACATCCTGTTGATCTCATTTTTGAGACATTTGTATACCTTTTTGCCTTCTTCATTTACTGCATTTTTATATTTTCTCCTTTCATCAGTTAGGTTCAATAACTCTTCTGTTACCCAAGGATTTCTAGCAGCCCTCATCTTTTTTCCTACTTTATCCTCTGCTGCCTTCACTACTTCATTTCTCAAAGCTACCCATTCTTCTTCTACTGTATTACTTTCCCCCATTCCTGTCATTTGTTCCCTTACGGTCTCCTTGAAGCTCTGTACAACCACTGGTTCTTTCAGTTTATCCAGGTCCCATCTCCTTAAATTCCCACCTTTTTGCAGTTTCTACAGGTCATAACCAATAGATTGTGGCCAGAGTCCACATTTGCCCCTGGAAATGTCTTACAATTTAAAACCTGTTTCCTAAATCTCTGTCTTACCATTATATAATGTGAAATATTGCAGTATCTCCAGGTCTCTTCCACATATACAACCTTCTTTCATGATTCTTGAACCCAGTGTTAATCATAGCTAAATTATGCTCTGAGCAAAATTCTACCAGATGGCTTCCTCTTTCATTTCTCCCCCCCCCCCCCCCCCCCCCCCGCAAATCCATATTCACCTGCCACGTTTCCTTATTTCCCTTTTCCTGCTACCGAATTGCAGTCACCAATGACTATTAAATTTTCGTCTCCTTTCACTATCTGAATAATTTCTTTTACTTCATCATACATTTCTTCGTCATCTGCAGAGCTAGTTGGCATATAAAGTTCTACTACTGTGGTAGGCGTGGGCTTCGTGTCTATCTTGGCCACAATAATGCGTTTACTATGCTGTTTGTAGTAGCTTACCCACACTCCTATTTTTTTATTCATTATTTAACCTACTCCTGGTTACCCCTCATTGATTTTGTGTTTATAACCCTGTAGTCACCTGACCAAAAGTCTTGTTCCTCCTGCCACCGAACTTCACCAATTCCCGCTATATCTTACTTTAACTTATCCATTTCCCTTTTTAAATTTTCTAACCTACCTGCCCGATTAAGGGATCTGAAATTCCACGCTCCGTTCCGTAGAACGTCAGTTTTCTTTCTCCTGATAACGACATCCTACTGAGTAGAGCTCGCCCAGAGATCCGAATGGGGGATTATTTTACCCCCGAAATGTTTTACCGAAGAGGACGCCATCATCATTTAACCATACAGTAAATGTGCATGCCCTCGGGAAAAATTTCTGCCATAGTTTCCCCTCGCTTTCAGCCATTCGCAGTCCCAGCACAGCAGGGCCGTTTCGGTTCGTGTTACAAGGGCAGATCAGTCAATCATCCATAATGTTGCCCTGCAACTACTAAAAAGGCTGCTGCCCCTCTTTAGGAATCACACCTTTGTCTGGCCTCTCAACAGATACTCCTCCGTTTTGGTTGCCCTATGGTACGTCTATCTGTATCACTGAGGCAAGCAAGCCTCCCCACCAACGGCAAGGTCCATGGTTCATGGTTCATTGGGATGATGATAAATAAAAGTGGCGAGTGGATGAGTGTGTTATGCATTGCAAGGCAAAACACAGCCAACTGGGCACGGTATAGCAAGAGCCAACGCTGCAGCACACTACTGGAACAGAAACCTTTCATCATTTTCCACTATGGAAGTGTTTAGAGAACGTGAGCTTAAGTCCTAAACGAACATAGTGTGGATGTGTAAGCCCTCAGCCTTCGTGCACTAAATTCTTCTCATCTCAGTACCACAGCCTTCGCCATCGGCGTAACCGTGGAATGCAGTAAGGGGTTGGCTGTTCGACCACAAGAAGCAGCAGCCTGCCCTGAGTTACAAGGGGCTAGCGGAAATTCGCGGGGATTGTCAGCTGCACTGTTTTGCTGCTTTACCTACAACTCAGACTATTGTGGTCGTGACATTTCTTGTACCTATTAAGTGTTGCAACAATGTATTTGTATGATTTCAGCTGTTACAACTGCGACTCTTTGGCATCACGGTAATAGGGTACGGCATTTTTTCGCCTGTTTAACTGCACAGTTTTATTTTTCGCTATCGATTTGCTGTAGTACCTTAGAACATATTCTGAGGTCAAACAGAACGACCTCACCGCGAGCCAGCATGAATTTCGAGAATATAGATCATGCAAAACCCAATTCACTTAAAAAGCACAGTTGTCCTGGTGAGTGAAATGCGTTTCGGAAATCAGTAAACACCGTTTTCCCCTGTCTGCCTTGATCTCTGGTTTTCAGACTGTCGTTCGAGTCGGGTTGCACGTAGTCGATGTTTTCGGAATCCATGCTGCTTAGCAGGGGGGAGCTCATTCAGTCTGAGGTAACTCGTTACGCCTGAGTTCAGAATTATAAATTTTCTGCTTGACCAAGATTTCGTGCCACCGTGAAGACCAGCCTAGACTTCAGGGTGGCTCTAATGCCACTCTTGATTCCTTGTGGATAGCTTGGAAGTTAATGCTGATAATCTCTGAGAACTGTACACAGTCGTATGCGTGAATACAAGGTGCGCTGATAAAAAGTAAAACATTTATTAACTGTCGGCTGCTACTTGGTAATCAGCACGTGATTACCGACGCAAAAGGTAATACAGAGTTTGACAGTAGGCGTACAAAAAATATCTCGTGACCAAAGACGTAAGCGTAGTTATGGCGATTCGCTTCTTAAAAGTTTACACAAGTACAGATGGAAATTGTGCTCGAATATGTGATACAAATAAAGCAATATACTGATGCGAGTTGGGCGTTTTACTGCTCTGTAACTGGCAACAGGATCGCGTTTACGTGTATGTTATCTGGGCATCACAACCAATTAAAATAAATCCTCCCCCCCCCCCCCCCATAAGCATAAAAAAGCAAATGTCGGGCTTGGTAGTCTAGCGATAATGAGCGTGCAGGAACAGTAGAAGTCGCTAGTTCGAATCTCGGTGCCTTTCTTTTTTGTATTTTTAAGTGCAGTGTGCCATGTTTTTGGCTAAATATACCACTTAATCTTTTACCCTTGTTTTCGTCTGTCTGTTGCAGATCCTTTGCTTCGGGAACGGGGAGATGTATCAAGTTGAAATTTTTTTCACATACAGAGGTCGTGTTCCCTTCACGGTGTAAAATATACAGACCTAGAGGGCACTTTCTGTTGACCTACAGTAATGAAAATTAGCAAGGAGCAAGGTTTTACAGTACACGTAAAGGAAAAATCCGAAAACTGGCAATTTGTTATTATATCACACGGAAATTGTTATCCAACATCGAACTTCAAATTACAACATCAGTAGTTCTGCGTTCATGTTGACTGGGTCCCAATACTAAACGTCAAATATCGCGCAAGGAATGGCAGTATTGTGTTTCGGAATGTAGCCGTCATCAGATATCCATATGCATATGTCGTTCAAAGTTGCATGTGAAGCAAAATTTCGCAGAATAGACGCAGTTAGCCTCAATGCAAAACTTCTAATTACTCTAATAACAGTAATACTTAAATATCTTCAACATTTCGCGGTCCTGTCACCAACTGTATAAACATTAATTTTAATAATGAACAGTCTCAGTTGCACCGTTTATCTAGAATTTACCTGTGTTTCAGTCGGGATAACCCAACCTTCTTCACAATAACATATCTACTGTCTGTCCATAGTGGACATCGCCAAGTTAATACTACTAATTCATAAACTATCGCCAGACCGTAAAACTTATCTGGCACTGCCTCGGCCCCACTTCGCGACCGCGATACGGCAGCCACGAGTGCTGTAGTGGATCTCCACTATGAACACACAGTAAACACTGTTATTCTGAAGAAGGTTCAGTTATCCCTACTGAAACCTGGGTAAAGTCTAGGTAAGCGGTGCAACAGAGGCTGTTCATTATTAAAATAATAATACTGGTCGCCTGCTTCCTGCATGACTTTGTCACATTTATACTATTAAAATGAAAACATTCTCGAAAATCTTTTAATCCGTGGGATCGGTATCTTGCCAGGATCAATGTCGATAACGGGTGAAAATAGTCGAGATTCTCTACTCCCGGAACGTATGAACTGTCTACATACATAATTAAGTTTGTATAACATCCTCACCGAGCGAGTCCATTTTTTCGTTTTTTTTTGTATATTATGCAATGTACCTTTTTTCTCTTTTGAAAATGTGTCTTAATGACGTGTAAGATTTGGCAGTTCATGGATGACTGACATGCAATGATTCAAACCCATTACATTCTTATGCCTTGTATTAAATAACAATGCTGCAATGAGACTGAAAATTGAAACCTATTACAGGGTTGCCACAACTTTCCCCCAAGTGAAAGACCTAAATTGTAAAAAAAAAAAGTAATGACCTCTGTGTTTCTGAACGTGTGAACAAAAATCTTAAGTACTAACATCAAAATGTTGTGTAATGAACTGCTTGTAGATGGAGAAAGGAAGCCCAATGGTAGATATGTTTAATTAAGATCACTGATTTTATTTTCATAAAGCGAAACCTATTTGGTGACGAAAATATGCATTTTCTTGGAGTTGCGAGACACATTCCTGAAAGCAGTGATGGTATTTAAAATAATCTCAGAAAAAAAGTAGGCCTCTCGAAATAAATGTACAAGGTGGGGAAGAGGTGTGTCAACCAACACTGTAGGTGACTGCTAATAAAATTATGCTTCTATGTTCGTAATTGTCGGTTATTACTCACTGAGTTATGTCTATTATCTACAGGTATTGTGTGATTCTTTTTCTTTCAATAAATACATGACCTCATAGTGTACAAACTGCCTGCGATTGCCACAAATTTTTTTTTCTTATCGTCCATTCTTTCAAATATATAAACTACTTTCGAAGTGCCAAAATATACTATAATAAATAAATTTTGTATCAAACGCCGCACTGTACAATGTACTTGCTGTGAGACAGTCACGATACCCGAAATACATCGCCTGGGGCCGAGGAGGGGGCACCACAGTCCTAGGTCCATGGTAGTACCCGCACATTAGTGGCAAACTATGGGCTTTGGATCGGCAGGCCCGATCCGTTAGAGAGACCCACAGAAATGGCCTGCAATTTTGGCCCGCCACGAAAGTCCATTCATGTGGCCAGCCATTCACATGTCACAGTCACCACATCGATGAAATGAGACCGCGGCGATAACACACGCAACGGGTAACTCGAGCAAATACTCTGAGAGTAGTCAGCAACTCACCGTAAGGATGATCGCTCAGGCACATAGAAAAGACCATCAAACTCTATAACTAAATTTTTGGCTATAGCCTTTGTCAGAAAACGAAAGTAGTTGTGACTTTTTTTTACCGCCAGTTCATTCGTCCAGTTGCGGAAGCTGTCAGGCGCTGACGCCACGCTGCAACACACTACTGCCAGGCGGGCTGCATCGGGCACAGCCCCTGTAAATTAGCAACTGCACAGTCCAGCGAGCTAAGAAAGTTGCAACTCGGTCTGCAGAGGTCCTTGGTGCACACAAGACACTAGAACAGGTGGTGCACACAACCGCGACAGTATCACTGCTGCTGCGGACCTTTCGCTGCATCCACCGTGACTCGTGCGGCCTCTGGAGTGTAAGTGTGCCTCCCGGGCAGTCCCGTCGTAGCCGACAATTGGTGCCCAGCATCGACTCCAACTGCACGCCGCCTTCGCTTCCTGTCCACAGTGTTAACTATACAGACGGCGCTTCTACGAAATCGGCAAAAAATTATATACACCATTTAAAGAATATTATGTTTTTGAAGAAAACTACACTGTCAAAAATTCCCTTTAACTAACAGCTAAAATTAAAAACTTTTCCATTTCTGATGATGGTAATTCCGTATCCTTTAACGTAGTTAATTTACTTGCTAACATTCACATTTATGAGACTATTAAAATTACTGATGAGAATCTTCTCCAACACAAAAACCTAATGTACAAGAAATTAAAGATGTCATTAGGTTATTACTTCTGATACTCTCCTACAACTATTTCCAGTTTAACGCTGAAATTTTTTTTACGACCTTTAGCCTTTGCCGTGCCCATTTGTATAACAAGTACGCTTGCCAACAGTTTTGTTAAACATCACAAAAGGCAGTACTTTAAGAAATTGGTGTGACCTGAGCAATTTTCCAGTCTTTAGGTACGGATCTTTCTGTGAGCGGTTGTATATAATTACTAAACATGGAGCTATTGTATCAGCACACTCAGAGGAAATTGACTGGTATACAATCTGGAACGGAAACCTTGCCTTTAATAAGTGATTTAAGCTGCTTTGCTACACCGAGGATATATGCTTCTCATTTTGGCACTTTCTGTTGACTGGGCTTCGGGAATACTTGCTTCGTATTCATTGCTGAAGGAGTTTCGGAAAACCACGTTTCTTAACTCTACTTTAGTAGCACTGTCATCAGTGACTCCACCGTTACTTTCGCGCAGTGAAGGTACTGATTGCGTCTTGACACTGGTGTACTTCATGCATGACCAGAATCTCTTTGGGTTTTTCGCCAGATTTCGAAACAGAGTTTTGTTGCGGAAATTATCAAGAGCATCTCGCTGTAGTAACCGCTATATTTAGAACTTCTGCAAAACATTGCTAGTCTTGCGGATTTTGGATTATTTTAGTTTTGGCATGCTTTTTCGCTACTTCTGCAACAGCGATTTCACCCGTTTTGTCCATGGGGGATCAGTACCATCACTTATTAATCTATGTGGTATATATATCTCTCAATTGCAATCGATACTATTTCTCTGAAATCATTCCACATCTTTTCTACGCTTACATGATCAGATCGGAAGGAGTGGAGGCTGTTTCCTTAAAAATCGTTAAGAGCATTGTCAGCTTTTTTTAAACAGATGTACTTTAAGTTTCTTTTTGATGGTTGTAGGTGTTACACTATTCAGTGTACGGGCAACTGACTTGTGGTCGCTAATCCCTGTATTCGTCATGATACTACCTATTCATCCAGGAATATTTGCTGCTATGAGGTCAAGTACGCTTTCGTAACCATTTATGCTTCGAGTGGGCTCACGAACTAATTGTTCAATATAATTTTTTTAGAAAGCATTCAGTACAATTTCGGCTGACGTTTTATGCGTACCGCCGCCTTTAAAGGTATAAATTTTCCAGCATATCGAGGATACATTGAAATCACCACCGACTATAATTGTGTGAGTGGGGTACCTTTTGAAATGAGACTCACGTTTTCTTTGAACTGTTCAGCAACTATATCCTCTCACTCGGGGGTCGGTAAAACGATCCAGTTTAGTCCGATTGACAAGTACAGCCTCTACCCAAACTATTTCGCAGGAACTATCTACTTCAGTTTCACTACAAGGTAAACTACTTCTGACAGCAATAAATACTCCAGCACCAACTATGTTTAATCTATCCCTTCCGAACGTTGTTAGGTCGTTTGAAAAAATTTCGGCTTAACATATTTCCGGCTTTAGCCAGCTTTCCGTACCTATAACTGTTTGAGCTTCAGTGCTTTCTATTAGGGCCTGGAGCTCTGGTTCTTTCCCAACACAGCTACGATAATTTACAACACCGATCGTTTCTACAACCACCTTACTGTGTGTTACCTGCCCCCTTTTAGACAGACGCCATTTCTATGTTTTCCTGAGACCCTCTAACCTAAAAATCCGCCCCCACTACCCGTGTAGTGGACTCTTGACCTATTAAGCGGAATCCGGAAACCCACCACACTATGGCTCAAGTCAAGGAATCTGAGGCCTACACAGTCACATAACCGCCTGAGCCTATGATTCATACCTTCCACTTGGCTCTGCACCGAAGGACCACAGTCGGTTCTGTCGATGATGGTGCAGATTATGAGCTCCGCCTTAAACTCGCTTAACCATATCCGCTAAACAAAAGGAGAGAGAATCTCCTCCAATCCAAAGCGACACAAGCCATTGGCACCGACTGGGGCCACCACCTGCAGTTGGGTGCACCCTGTACTCTTCATGGCATCCGGAAGCACTCTTTAGAAATCAGGACTGACTCCCCCACCTTGTGCACACTGCCATCCTTCCACACTTTGGCAGCCATGTTACTAAGGGGGCCCAATTACGCGCCTATTATTGGAGTTCCGAACCACCAGCAAACTCACCTTCTGTGAACACCACGAATTTGCGTTCCAAGAAGGTTCCTCTGGAGGCCCTACGATCGGCCCCTCGCAAAGTCTTTCGCTGCCTGCCATACTTTGGAATGATCTCTCACTCGACCACAGGTGAGGGATCAACCTCAGCGCTGCAGACCAACATAAATGTAGGATAATGACATCACTGCTGCTCAAAAATCTGCAGTCAGAGAAGACAACTCCAAATGCAAGGGGAAAAGACACAACAATGCTGTAAGTGAATATCAGAAACTTATCTATTATAAAGAACGTTCCTAGATGTAGAAAGCGACCGAAATTGTTAATTCCACTTATGAGATTCTAAAAGAATTAACTTATATGGTAAAATAAACCAAGTCTGCTTTTCTTCATGGTTACGTGACGTTACGTATATATGTTTTTTATTTTTATTCGTCAATGCCTTCCGTTTAAGCACTCACTCAAGCTAAACAGGTCTCTGCTGCCAAGTCATTATCAATTGTCATTGATGAAGGGTGAAAGCAAAGGAAAGAGTATTCACTTTCTTTTGCCTGATGGCGGATTTAGGGAGGTGGGATGCATGGCAAAAGCGCATTCTTACGCGACTTTTATTTTTACCAAAGTACTTTTATACCGTAACAGCGTTGTGTACGTTGATTATGACTCTATGATCATACTGATATACTAAAAAGGACAACCAAACCAGCATCCACTGCAACGTGGATAGTAGTACGAAAAGATTTGTTTTTACTTTTTAGACATTACTCCTGAGTAGAAAATTCGAAGCGCAAATGACCGTTACAATCGAGTCTGCACAATTCGAAGTTCGAATAATTAACTCTAGATGAAATCAGGAAAAATCGAAATAAAATTTTGATTTTTTTTTACTATCGTATTTCCAGTTTTCTTACATGTTTTTTTGCTTTAGTATTTGAAACGGAAGGTATACATAAATTCAGCTTCATTCATTTTTCAATGCTGAACCAACTGTCACGAATGGTTGCTTTTTGTCAATTAAGTTTCTCATAAAGAACCTTATGTCTTTGGAGCTAGCGTGTCACTCCTTATTTGTATCTGAGACTTCTGTTCCCAGACTAACCGTAAATGTCTTAGCGTTCCGACAAATACCTTTTGTACCCTGCATTGAGTAAGGCAATACTATAAACTTTCGCCTCGCCCGGTCTGCTTGCTCCCGCTTTTTAATACTTATGAGCAACATTATCTTTCCGCTCGATGATCGTTTGCAGCTTGGATGGTGGAATCCCGAAACAATTCGTTACCTGCTACTTCTCGTTGCATTCCACAGCGTCGAAACTCGTTTCTGTTTTACGAATGTCGGAAACTTCCTGGAAAATATCCTAAAGTGAAAAACGTCTACTTTCTCCGTGGTCGAAGTTCCTTGTGTGACAAAATGGCGTCAGATTTGAATCACTATTAATTACGAGACTGACAGTGCGCAAACAAAGGTAAAGTCCACGTGGTTGTCACTTATTGCCTGTATTGGCATATGCGGGTCATTGTTAGGAATCATCTTTATGTAAAATTATAAACTGGTGAAGCTGTTAGCTAGGATTCTCATTTGTGTGTCATTGCGATGAACAGCTTAGGGAGCGCCGCTAGGAGTAACAGAAAATAAAAATATTCGCTGGAATATAAACGAAAATCTATATTGAGTTTAAACCTACGACACATAGGAAGAGTTCGTCTCAGGACTTGTAAATATGCTCTAAATTACAGAAAACGTGAGAAAAGCCCTCCCAGAAGCCTAAATAGGGCAGCGCTGAGAGAAGGTGACAGCTCCCTCAGAGTCGGAAAAAAAGGAAGAAATTGCGCAACGCGATAACGTACTCAAAGGCTATATCGTACCCCAGCCACTGAAAAGTCCAAAATTGTGAGTGTGACCACTGTAATAAAGATATTGTTAACTAAATTTCATATTAATATGAAACACATGTTACGATTTTATCCCGACGTTTTCACGAAAACTCTACGGCCCAGACCTGAACTGGACACACAGAAATTTATTTGCAACGGATTAATAATATGCTGTGGTATTTCGTGCACTGTTAAAACAACTGATGAAACAGACAGAATTATCTGGTGTAAGCTAGGCGTTGACTTGTAATTATAGAATGTCTGCGGGTCGTTTTCATATGACAGTCGCCTCGATTAGTGAAGAAGTTGCTTCGGTTTTCTCGAGGCATTTGGGAACAGGTTGAAACAAACGATTAACAACCGTCGACTGCATACAGTCGCAAAGGCTGATTTCAAATGTCTTTGGTAACTGTAAAGCTACTTCACCTGGGTAGGGGGGACAGCTACTAGTCGGAGGTAAACACTTCCCCCTCACAGCGTTCTAATGTTGCCGGCTACACTATGCCACTCAGCGTCCAATGTAAACACAGCCGACAACAGGAAGTGTGACAGGACTACCAGACCGAGTTCAGAGCAGGAAACGGCCGGGGTCCCAGGTGGTCTAGTGGTAAGGGGGTCTGGAACGTTCCAGCGCCTCGGCTGGGGCTATTCGCCCCAGCCGGGCCGGGGTTCAATCCCCGGCCGGCGCTGGAATTTTCAGATTTCCGAACACTAGCCTCCACCTCTGCCCTGGCATGTGGCGCATGCCGGGCACCCCTGTGGGGTCCGTGCTTCGGATCCCACGTGGAGCTCACTCCCTCACTACAAAATATACCTCATTATGCTGCTGCAATCACTTATTTTAAATTTCAATACGCACACTTTCTTCACCAGACCACATCTACATATATTTTCCAGGTACTTTCTACATAAGACATCTCACTGTCGCAAGAAACTGCATAGTATCATGAACATTTGTAGGATTGCAACAATGAAATGAAATCCTCACTAAAAAAACTAATAAGTTTTATTTTCCTTTTTGTGCTAAATGCTGCTAAGATAAATACAAAAACAGCTTTCATTTTCTTGTAGGTAATTATGAAAGTAAGTTTGGCTATGATACTGAATAAATTATCTCAATGTCAAAGAAATGCAAAATATTATATCAATACCATCACACAAGATATTTTCAGGTGTCTCAGTCTGCCTTTTCTTTTTATTATCAGGATTGATTATACGATAATAAATAAATTCTGTATCAGAAATCGTTTCGTAACCGTTCACACTCAGTGCCATTTATAAGTGTATATTGTCAGCAATTGTAGTTTCAAAACAAACACAGGCCTTTTTTTTCAAATTATTCAAGTGTCTAAATGAGATTAAGATAGGATACAGGTCACTAATGAGATAAACTCTTTGTTTGTATGATACAGGATAATTCTCCTGGTCTTATGTCAGCTGAATGCTAAATTAAACAGTTAACATTTAAAAAAACGAATTTTACTGACAGGTCTACATGTCTCATATAATATTTCTGTTGGTAGTTTCATGACAACCTCTCAGGCTCAGCTTTATATAAAAGTATCTTGCAGGTCAGAAAAGAAATTTTATTACTACCTCTACAGATTCAGTTGGTCTATTGTTGTTGTACTATTGTTGCATTGCGAGAGAGAGACTGCTACTATAGCTGTTTTCTTTTGCTATTAAATTCCGTGCCATATCTCCATTCTAAATGCTAAAAGGCGTGGATAAACTTTTAGCAATACTATTTCCTTTTCACCACATCGCTGCTAGGTGTCGCTACTGGTCCCTCACACAGTCAGTTGTCTGTAGCGCAGGGCTTCGCTACCAGAGGGCTCTAGCGGAGCTGGCGACGACTCACTCTGCCAGGATTTGCTGCTCCACTCCTGAACGAGTACGCCAGCTGAGATACCCGCTAAATCCTCACACTAAACGAGAAGCGTAATAGCACCAATGCTACATAAGGCAAATCGTGATCAGCGAAACCACCACTATTATAACTGCTTGCTGAAAATACTGCTACAAACTATTTAGAGCGGAAGGGAGCACCTTACCGAAGCCGATCTAGAGGAAAATCCATTTGGAATGAACAGAACCCATATCTATAACATCTTTAGATACAGAAACTTTTGACAATGTTGACCAGAATATGCAGTTTGAATTTAAGATGCAACCAGGAATAAAATATAGCGAGAGAAACATTACTTAGAACTCCACCAGAAATGAGACAGAGGCTGTACAAGTCGAAGGACATAAAAGTAAGGCAATACGTGAGAAGTGAGTGAGACAGCGTTCTAGTCCATTGCCTGATGTTATTCATTCTATATGCAGGGTGTTTCACACTACTCGGGACTGTACAGGCGATTTAACTGATCAAGTTTTACATAGGAATCTACTTCTGAAAACGTCATCTTGCGATGCTACAGAACGTCAAAGTTATAGGAACCGGCATCTACAAAAATAGATGGATCCCACGAAGATGTTACAAACTTTCTAAGATGATGCAGATGGATAAATGCGTACATTTGTGATTATGTCCTTGCACCGGAAAATTATAACAGAAAACCTTTCTGTTACCTCTGACAGCATGTAACGTTATCGTTGTTGCTAGGATGTAGGACAGGAAACTTGCAGAGGCGGTGGTATGGAACGAAAGAAGAAAACAATGTGCAGTACACATAGGCTGTAAGATGCATACATCATGAACCATGAGCACTTGTTCATCATCGCTTGCGTGAAAGCCATCTCCACTATTGAACAAGTGCTTACAGCTCCAGAATTATGCAGTTTAGAGTCCATGTTTACTGCACTTTTTTTCTTGTTTCGGTCTATACTGCCGCCTCTGAACGTTGCCTACCCTACAATCCTAGCAACAACAGTACCAGTACACGTATTCCACTGTCAGAGGCAGGATAACGATTTTCACTTACAACTTTCGACACGTTTGTTTCCGGTACAGGGGCCCTTACCTCAAATCGATACATTTGTCTGTTTCCATCATACTAGGAAGTTTGTAACACAATCACGGATCATCTTGCATATACATACATTTACCGGAGCTGGCGCCTGTGACTTTGATGCTCCACAGCGTCGGTGGGTGACGTTCGCAGGCATGAGTTTCTAAGTAAAACTGCAAGCTCTAGAAGTGTTGTGGCTCAGTGGTCTGAAGAAGATGATTCTTGCGAGGAAGGAAATATATTTGAAGATGCAAGTAGTGAAGAATTAGCCAATGAACCTGCAGATGTGAATATTGAGGCAGATGGCAGTCCTTCCGATAATATTACTTCATCAGAGTCTGAAAATGAAGCACCACCACAAAAAGGTATAGAAGACCACACATACATTAGTCGGAATGGAGCGATTTGGAAATTAGATCCTCCTGCAACTTTTCGTACGCCTGTCCATAACATCGTAAAGAAGGCACCTAGTCCAGCCCTTGGTTTGAATACCTGTAAACCTAAGGATGCCTGGGACTATTTCATCTCCAAGGAAATGATCATCTGCACAAATATTGAAGGCAGAAGAGTGGCTGCTTTACGTGGAAAAACGTTTTGCTTCCTGGAATGGTGGGTTTTCTTGGTCTTTTACTGCTTTCTGGTGATGAGAAGACTTGGGATGTCCTTATTAGAGAATTATTCTAGGATGAAAAGGAAAATCCTACATAGAAGGCTACCTTGCCAGTAAATAGATTCGAGGATATAAGGAGAATGATTAGATTTGATGACAGGCGTACCCGTGAAGCTCGATCTGCAGATGACGCAGCAGTTCGCTATGTATGGGAACTATTTCTTGACAAGTGTAGAAATAGAATGAATCCCAATCATTCGCTCACAGTTGACGAACAGCTAGTCCTAATCCGTGGAAGATGCAGCTTCACCCAGTATATGCCCTCTGAACCATCCAAGTGTGGCATAAAAATATTTTTGTTATGTGATCATATGCTTTAGAGGGAACTGTTTACACGAGAAGGAAGCCCCATGAATTTATTCAGAAAAATCTTGGATTGAATGTAGTGAAAGATCTTGCTAAAAGCATTCAATGATCATCAAAAAATATTACCGTTGACAACTTCTTTACTAGTGTGCTTCAGAAGCAAATTACAGTGGTGGGAACAATCAAACAAAATAAACCAGAAATTCCTAATGAGATGAAACCATCTGTCTCAAGAGCAATTCATTCCTCTTTGTTTGCATTTATAGGTGTCATTACAATGGTGAGTTATCTTCCCAATAAGAAGAAGTCTATAGTTCTCATTAGCACAATGCAATACGACAGAAACATTGATGAAACTCATGCAAAAAAGAAACCAGATGCAATAAACTTCTATAACTCTACGAAGGGTGGAGTAGATAAATGGACCAGAATATTCGTTATTACACTTGCAAGAGACGAACGAGAAGATGTCCATTTGCATTATGGATGAATATGATGGACATCGCAGCAATGACCACTGAAATTTTATTTTCCGCCCAACATCTGACATACCATAGTGGAAGAAGTAATAAAAGGCGTTTGTTCCTAAGAGGTTTAGCAGAGGAAATGGTAAGACCTCTAATGGAACTTCATATTCAGATCCCTAATCTTCCAAAGAAAATCGTTGATGATATGCGAACATGTCATATTGCCAAACCAACTACATGTTTCAGGAAAAAGAAGAAGATGCAATTATTGTCCATATAAGAAACACAGGAAAAGTGCTATGACATGCATTAAGTGCAAACCCAACTTTTGTAAGGAACATAGTGGCGTTCTTTGTGCTTCTTGTTTGTCACATGTTGAAAACTAAGAAAGATGCAATTTTATGTGAACAATGAATAATAACTTTTTATAAAAATATTGCCTATACACATAATACTGTGAATAATGAGCATGTTTTAATTGAAGAAATTGGTTGTAATAAGTGTTTTAAAATGTAAACTGCAAGTTATAAGTGAATTAATAAAATAATTTGTATATGTTGTTTGTAAAGGAAAGTAACTAATAAAAATTCACTCTTAGAGTTTTATATAAAAGAAATGTTAATCAGGCCCACCAGATCCTGTCACTGTATCTTAGGAATCTTGCGATATGACAAAAAATTTGACAGAACGAAATTTAACTCCAAAGAATGAATATGTGATATGTGGAAAGAGGAAAATTTTAAATTAGGTCAGGGCCTTGGAGGCCCTGCATATGCATTCACGTGTGTTTTCGGCACCATGCATCCTAGCGTTAAGAGAAACAGAATGTTTGCATAAAGGCAAACCGCCGGGCTGTCCCCGAGTGAATGATACAGACGTCGAACGCATCCGCCACAGTTTCACGAGGGGTCCGCAGAAATCCGTTCGCCATGCAGCTCGACAGCTCAGCACGCCCCCGATGTCCGTCTGGCGTCTATGCGTCGACGTTTCTGCATCAAACAATATTAAATTCAGGTACTGCGAGCTGTTCGTGAGGGTGCTAACATCGTGTGAAGTTCCGTAATTTCACTCTTGGCAAGGTGGAGCATGGCTGTTTTCTCCCACAGTTAGTGTTTAGTGACGAGGCAACACTCCATTTACATGGAGAGGTGAACTGTCATAATGTGACAATATGAGGTACGGGACAACCACATGAAGTTGTACAACATAAAATATACTCTCCTAAATTTAATATTTGTCTTATGTATTCCTATTTTTTGTCTGCATCCTAGATATTTATAGGCATCTGATTATTCCAGCGCTTCTATGCAGTCGCTGTGGTTATCCAATATGTAATCTTCTTGTTTAGTGTGTTTTCCCTTGTCTATGCTATTTTTCTTACATTTGTCTGTTCCAAAAGCCATATTTATATAATTGCTGAATACTTATGTTATCTTTAGTAATTGGTTGAGTTGTTGATTTGTTGCTGCCAGTAGTTTTAAATCATCCATGTGTGGGTATGTTCCAGTAATATTGTATCCATAATTTGTATTATTTAGCATGTTGGATAGTGGGTTCAGAGCAAGGCAGAACCAGAAAGGACTTAATGAGTCTCCTTAGTATATTCGACGCTTAATCTGTATTGGCTGTGATGTGATATTATTTGAATTTGTTTGGATATTAAGTGTCGTTTTTCATTACTATGTTTAGGAACTGTATCAATTTAGGATCTACTTTGTATATTTCCAATATTTATAGTAACCATGAGTGGGGTACACTATCAAAACCTTTTCAGTAATCAATGTATGTGTAGTGTAGCGTCCTTTGTTTAGTTTTAGCTTGATATGTTACCTCTGCATCTATTATCAGGTGCTCTTTACATACTCGTGCTCCTTTGCAACAGCCTTTTTGTTCTTCATTTATAATTTTGTTCTGTGTTGTATGTATCGTTATTTTCTGTGTAATGACTGAAGTTAATATTTAGTATATTGTTGGTAGGCATGTCATGGGGCAATAATTTGCTGGGTTTGCTGTGTGTGCTTGATCTTTAGGTTTCAGACAAGTTATTCCTTGTGTATGTGTATCAGGGAATGTGTATGGGTCTGCAATGTAACTGTTAAATTATTTAGTTAGATGTGAATGTGTTGACGTGAACTTCTTTAGGCAGAAATTTGCTATTTTATCTTTTCCAGTGGTTTTCCAATTGTGTGCAGAATTAATTGCTTTGGTCGCTTCATGTTGCAAAATTATCACTTCAGGCATTTGTGGTATCATCTTTTATGTCTCTGTTTTCGCTTGTATCCACCGTGCATGTCTTTTATGTTGTACCGGGTTTGACCATATGTTGTTCCAGAAGTGTTCCATGTCTGTTATGTTTGGTGGATTGTCTATTTTAATGCGTGTGTTATCTATTGTCTGGTAAAATTTCTTTTGGTTTGTGTTGAATGTTTGGTTTTGTTTCCTTCTATTTTCACTTTTTTTGTATGTTCTAAGTCGTTTGGCCAATGCTTCTAATTTCTGCTTCTTTTCATCTAATTGCTCTATCGCTTCTTGTTGTGAGATTTTACCTAACCTTTTTGGTTTTTTATATGATATTTCTTTTCTTAGAAATTGTGTTAGCTGTCTGATGTCTTCTCTCAGTTTTTCTATTCCGATCTGTAGCCTGTGTTGCCATGCAGGTTTTGTGGGTTTCTTCTGTGTGGTGCTTGGTTCTGATGTCTGTCTAGTGTGGAAATTTAGTGTAGAGAGTGCTCCTATTTAAACCAGTAGTTGTAACTCTCCCATAGTTGTGTTTCCATTTATTTTGTTGTGTATGATTGTGTTGATAGTTTTTATTGTTGTTTCGACTTGTGGGTTATTTGGCGGTGTATGCAACAATGGTCTAATGTCTGTATTTGTGTCTTTGTATTCTATATATGTCAGCTGAAATTTTTCTTTTATATCTAACATGTGTGTCACTTCGTGTTCTATTTGTACTTGTTCTGGTGGCAGTCTTAAGATTTCGTTTTCCTCTGATTGTTTAATTGATGCGTGTTGTTCTTTGTTTGTTTGCTCTGGGATGTGTGAGTCCATTACTGTATTATTTTCTTCTTCTTCTGATTGGGCATTATTTTGTTCCAGTATTTGTTGTTCTCGTTGTTTGATGTTTTCTAATTCTGATTATTACACGGATCTGATCAGCTAGTCGTTGTTCTGTTAAAAATTTTAAATCTGGGCATCTGGTAGGAAATGTTGTGTATACTTGTGATCTGTATCCAGTTGTATTGGTTGCTAGGTTTGTTGCTTGGTATTATTATTATTTCGTTGTTGTTCTGTTGGTTAAACGTGTGTGTAGCGTTGCCAGGTTACTTACTACAGTAATTTTTTTTTTTTTTTTTTTTGCCTTTGCTAGAGCCGTCTTTTAAGTTTGCAGGAGCCACCGCTAGTTGCTTCTTTTGGACTGCGACATTACTGTTCTTTCGAAATGTGCCGTTTGTTACTCTTAAAACCAACATGGAGAGCTCCCCAGCGGTGGGGTCGACTTTTTGAAACCAAATAAGCGGTAGCGTAACTCAAGACCCCCCAGTATCAGACCCTGCATCCAGGTGGGCCTCCGTTTGCAAGTAACTGACGCAGAAGAGTTTGGAATTTTGCGTCATGCTATATAGCGTTAAGGAAGTCTTATTCCATAGTCTTGTTGCGTGTCATAATGGTTAGGACAGAAGCTTAACCATGCCTCGTCAGGTGCAGTAAAATTTTTTTAAAATCCTTATCGAAATGACTTTGGTGCCTATTTTTACTCAATTTATTGTTTTAAATGTAATTTCTTTCGTTCTATTCCTTTGTCACATCGTTTTAATCACCGTATGAACTTTTCCATTTGTTTCATTTTTCTTTGCATCATTCTTCTTCCAATCGGAATTTTTGTGAATGTGTATTTTATTGTACCTATCTGTTTGACTATTCAATTACTTCAAATCTCCGATAAATTAATTAAAAAAACAAAAGACGAAATAATCTATTTATATTGACTGTGCATTAACGTGAAAAACGTATTTTTCATTACAAGACGTGCCTTTTTCTGCATGGTAATCGACATACAAATATTTAAAACATTACCTAAATTCTTTGTGTACTATGGAAATGTATGGTAGATGATGATATGAATGAGAGAAGGTTTTCTAAGTAAAACAAAATTCAAGCAATGTGAGAAATCGATATAATGAACACAATAACGAAAACACAGGGCCATAAAAATAGAAGAAATTAAATCGGAATTAGTACATGAAGATAATTAAAAGTTCACGAACAAATATTTCCAGTGGAAAATGGATGATAAGAAGAAAAATTAGACCAAATGAAGAAGTTCATATCACTATTGAATCACGTGACCGAGGAGCGGAAATAAAAAAAAATATATTTACATCAGTTGAATGAAAATGATTATCAATATCACTTCGATAAACACCTAGCATAGATTTCTTCCTCTGGTGAGATTCGAACCCACAACCTCATGCATGTGAAGCTAGTATCCTTTCCAATACCCTCACAACCTACCTAGGTCATTCGGCTTTCTTCACGTTATTGAGTCTCACACAAAATTCCGAATTTCTTTTCTCGTCAGTTCCTCGAAAACGTCTACCCACCAGGATGAATGGCTGCACTGTGTGATACTTGGGTGCTTAACCTACATAACCGTATAGATGGTTACAGAAAGTCGATCCTACCCCTGGAGAAATCTCCTTGTAAGACATAACGAAAGAGTGCCGCCGTTTCATTATATCTACTGATACGGTGGTCGACACACTGTTAGTAGTGTAGCCATAGTAACACAAACGGTCTGAAAACTGCACGATCTAAGTAACGAGGGACTACCTCGCACTTAGTCCAAAGGAAAATCTGCAGAATTACTAAAAGACTTGTAGCCAATGAACCGAGTCCCCTGAAGTCATTTAGTCCGTAGCGACTGCTGAGAACCTTCAGAGCAGTCATTAGGATTCGCACTCTACTACTTCGATGTTACACGTTCGGTGTCCTACTCTATGGAGCTGAGTCATGGACTGTATTAGGCATTTGAAATGCGATCGTATGGAAAAATATTAAGGATACCATCGACAGATTTAGTCAAAAGTACGGCGGTACGAAAATGTAGAAATTCTCAACAGCATCCAGAGAGCAGAACTCGATTGTTTTGGTAGCGCAATTCCGCAACAACAAATAAAACCTGTTGAAATTAATAATTCAAGGAAACATTAATGGCCGGCAGTCTGGACGAGCGTTTCTAGGCGCTTCAGTCTGGAACCGTGCGACCGCTACGGTCGCAGGTTCGAATCCTGCTCTGGAAATGGGTGTGTGTGATGTCCTTAGGTTACTTAGGTTTAAGTAGTTGTAGGTTCTAGGGGACTGATGAGCTCAGATGTTAAGTCCCATAGTGCTCAGAGCCATATGAACCATTTTTTGAAAGATTAATGGAATATGTGATCCACGACGCATAGGATTAACCTGGCTAAATAACTCAAACCAGCAGTTTGGGTTCAGCACTGAATCAATGTTCTGAAAAACCATGGACGGACAACAGATCATGCTATCGATCGGCAGTGTTACTGGAGGACGAGGTACTTAAGAGAGGAAGAATGACAATGCTTAAAAATTACATAAATGCTCACCATTAAATTTAATACTCCACTCATATAATCGCGCTAGCTGCCATTAAAATTAATCTGCAATTGGCATACAGTTAAAATTTTTTGAACCTAGTGCTCTTAACAGCACTCATGTCACCACTTATTTTAATCAATGTATTTATTTTCTCAGACATCCACCGTACGAGGACGCACTGAAAAGTAATGTCGACAGATGTTTTACGTGAAAACTCTCAAAGCTTTTTAAATAAAACAAACTTCATTAACATTCTACATTGTATTCTTCACGTCTATAAATTTATTTCTCAAGACACTCACCCTCGGAACCAGCAAAATTTCCCCAACTAGATACTATTTTGTTGACACCGTCACAGTGTACTGTTTGACTATGTTAACAGAGCCACAACCTTACCTCTGCTTGCACCGCTTGAAACAACTGAAGTGCTCAAAGGTTTTCTTAGTTTTGCGATAGACGAAAATCGAGACTGTGTGTAGGATGATCGACGGCAGTGCAAGGACGTCGGCTTGCTGCAGATGCCGCAGCGATCGTGTGTAGTTTGGCACTGCCGTGCTCAAGGAGAGTGTGCTCCACATGCGGACGAAGTCTTCGAATTCGTTCTTTTAGTTTTGTGAGCTCTTTCTCACCCACCAACATAGTCACTCAGATAAGAGAGGTAACTATCCAAAATAAGGATAAACACTTGTTACAAAACGCTCCTTACGCAAAATCAGAGGGCTGCAGATATCCAAAGTAAAGATGTAGAATGTTACTGACTTCATCAAATAAAACAGACCGAGTCATTATCTTCTCAGCACGCCGTCGTGTTATAAGCACAAAAATCCAAAAAATTGTTTCAGAGCAAAGTATGCTGTATTTTTAAGTGATGATCTTTGTAATGTACATCTGTATTAAACGTTATGCTGGTGATATATGGTGACAATGCGTATTTATATTTACAATGAAGAGAGATTGACCAGTGGCCAATATACAACTAAAACCAAGTTGTCACATGGATATTAACTGCAATGGATTAGTGGAGAAATACAGGGATGAAGAAGTAGTTCGATTGTCTTGCCGCATGTATGCTGTAGAGCACATCTTCCACCGGACTGCCTTGATGATGCATGGATGGTAACAGCGCAGTAAATGCCCGGTGACGAAAAGGTCATGAATTCGTAGACTATATAGTCAGTCAATAGATGGAAAATCCTAGTACACCATCTGAAATGTGGAATTGGTGAAGACAGACAGTCGACCGAAATTATATCGAAATAAATTCATTCTTAACTTGTCTTCAGTTGCGTTAGGTAACACCTCGATAGCTAACACATCTGCGTTCAGAGAATTTATTTCGAAGTGATTTCGGTCAGCTATCTACCGTCATTAATTCGATGCACAGGACCATGAATACTGTCGAAGTTTGGCATAGCAAACGATACTCAATCAGGCAAAGGTATCTGAACCTACAATTTCTGATCAATATGCTAAAGGAGAATGTAATAAAATCAATACCTGAAATTTAAAAAAATGTAATCCGTCGGTTAGCCTCTTCAGTGAAAGAGATTAAAAATAAATCCGTGTTGAAAAGGAGTTAAAAGATATTTTAAGAATACATAATGACTTGGTGGATTTAAGGAGTTTAAAATTTAAGTCATTCGTACGAAAAGTTCGTAAAATAAGACAGAAGTAATGTTGTAGAACAGAAAATGTAAAAAATAATATTTTTTTAAACACGGCTATGCACAGCCTTAAGCCTAGATAAAATGTGGAGGGGCGATCTTATTACAAAACAACAGGCAGAGCCTCCCCATTGTCGCGGCTTCCTTTGCAGGTCGGAGAAACCGCAGCTAAAATGTATGTGGCCAGAAACACCACGTTGACTCACGGCCGCAGAAGCCCATGACACCCTTTAAGAGGCGGCGAGGCATCTCGTACAGTAGTTATATGAGAGTGAATTTATTCCTCGCTCCTCATGAGACATCATCAAACTTATTTTCCTGCTTCTGGAGTGTCTACAGCGAGTATGAGCGAATCCCGAAACGTGACATCTTACTTTTGTACTGCTCTTCGTTCCACACCTTCAAGGACAAACTTCTTTTCTGTGGCACTCGAACACTTGTACTTCTTCGATGTCATTTTCACGGCGGATCTATGTACTGTGCTTATGCTTTATTGAGAAAACACGTAAATTTTTCAAAGTGTTTAGAGATGAAACGATTATCTTAATAACCGATAAAACAATTCCAGATATCGAGTATTACGTACCGGCTGGCACTTCATTACGAAATGTTTACGGGGCTGTCTGTTATGACAGTCGCTTCCGTTTATGGAATGTACCGAACACAGGAGGTTTCTTCGGTAAACAGAAGTTCTTACATGGGTCTTGACAACACGATCGAATTACAGAGGTTCAAATAGTGAGACGCGACTGTGTGGAACTGCATAGGCAGATTTCGGTCTCTGGAAATAATTGTAACTCAACTAAGGACTTTATAGCGACACGAACGTCAGCCTGGTAAATAAGTCCCACACTAAGTGGACATCCAGCGGACGCAGGTAAACACTTCCTGTTACACCACGCCACTGCTGCCTCGGTGTAAACACGGAGGACAGCAGGAAGTGCACGACCACTAGCTGGACTCCAGAGCAGGAAACAGCCGGGGTCCCCGGTGGTCTAGTGGTAAGGGGGTCTGAAACGTTCCAGCGCCTCGGCTGGGGCTATTCGCCCCAGCCGGGCCGGGGTTCAATCCCCGGCCGGCGCTGGAATTTTCAGACTTCCGAACACTAGCCTCCACCTCTGCCTTGGCATGTGGCGCATGTCAGGCACCCCCGTGGGGTCCGTGCTTTGGATCCCACGTGGAGCTCACTCCCACACTACAAACTGTACCTGATTATGCTGCTACAAACATTTAAAATTTTGATTCGCACACTTTCTTCACCAGACTTCATCTACATATATTTTAAGGTATTTAATATATCTCACTATCAAAAGAAACTGCTTGGTATATTTGTAGGATTACAACTATGAAATAAAACCCTTACAAAAAAAAAAAAAAAAAAAAAAAAGATTTTGTTTTCCTTCGTGTACTGAATACTGCTGAGGTTAATACACAAACATGTGCCATTTTCCTGTAGTTACCAGTGAATATTCGAAAAAAAGGTTATCATACTGATTCATATATTACATACTGTATTTCACACATTCTCAGTGCTGAAAAAGCAATAATTATTTCAACGTCATAAGAAAATACAAAATATTACATCAATAGCAAATCACAAGCCAACGCTGTGTTATTTTTAGTATCATGATTGACTATGTGATAAATAAATCCTGTATAAGAAATCGTTTCGTAATAGTTGACAATATCTTTTAAAAATACTTTTCACTAATTGCATTTTCAAAAACGAACAAAGGCCTTCTTTTTTCTCAAATTATTCTAGTATCAAAATGAGATGTTTGATGTGACACAGGTCACTAAAGAGATAAACTCTTTTTTGTATGAAAAACGTTATTTCTCGTGGTTTTATGTGAGCTGAATGCTGAATCAAACAGATAATACTTAACGTTAACAAGAGGAATTTCTTGGGGATTTCACTAACAAGCCCATATATTTGATATAATATTTCGATTAATAGTTATATGACAACCTCTCTGCCTCTACTTTATGTAAAAGTATCTTTTGGATCAGAAAAGAAATTATGTTACTACTTCTATGAGTTAAGTCTGGTTGAATGAAAGAGATTGTAAAGGCCTTAGCCGAAGATGCAGAATGTTACCTTCTCTGCAAGGCATTTGCCATCAGTAATGAGTGAAACTGTAAGATAGGAAAAATGGATGACAAACGTCTATTACTGTTGTACTATTATATCACTAACGTTGCATTGCATAAACTTACTTACAGTTCTCGTTGCTGTTCAATATTCTTTAACTCACTATACCGTGCGATTATTTTTTTAACATTTAATATAACAGTAGCCCTGTTCCGAGCCACATATCCATTTTTAATGCTTAAAACTGTGGACAAAACTATTAGTAATACTAAATTACGAAGAGGTAATGATGAATGTAACATGCTGCATACATTAATGTCGCTCGAGATGTAGTTTGCATTATATGTTACGAGAACAGAATTATTTTGTAATGTGTGAAATACACAAAAATACGGTAACAGACAAACCGAGCAGTGATGCCGTAGTCTGTTTTGTAATAATAGTGTAAAGGAAGAAATAAACAGCAACTAGACATTTAAGTCACTCAATATTCGCGGCCATTTTGCGGTTCATCACTTCGCTGCTACGTGTCGCTACTAGTACCTCACACACTTCGTTGCCTGTAGTGCAGAGCTTCGCTACCAGAGGGCTCTTTCAGCATCGGCGAGGACTCACTCTGTCGGCGTTTGCTGCTTCGCTGCTCAACATCTATGCTCGCTGATATGCTGCTAAATCTTCAGAATAAACGAAAAAAATAACACCAAATATGGCAAATAGTGATAATTGTGAATACTACCGAACCATCTCTTTCATACGTCCTGGCTGAAAATACTGATCCAAAATATTTACAGAGGAATGGAACACATTAGAGGAGACGAGCTATAGGAAAATCGAACACACTAGCCGCTAGAGATCGGTTGAAGAAATTCAACCCATATTTATAACATCTATAGATGTAGAAAATAACTTTTCACAGTTTTGACCAAAATATAGTTTGAATTTAAGATGCAACCAGCGATAAAATACAGTGAGCGGCATGTTATCTAGAGCTCTGCCAAAAATCAGCCAGCAGATGTAAGACTTATAAGAAAGCTGGTAGTTGATAGTTGAGGAGGGAGAGAGAGAGTGAGTTTGCATACAGAAAGTTTCACACGTCGTGCGACACACTTATCGCG
The DNA here is from genome assembly GCF_023897955.1 of Schistocerca gregaria. NCBI lineage: Eukaryota > Metazoa > Arthropoda > Insecta > Orthoptera > Acrididae > Schistocerca > Schistocerca gregaria. The sequence goes on along the minus strand of NW_026062008.1, from coordinate 186,509 downwards.
TTTGTAGAGGGGACCTACCTGGGAATCGATGTCTGGAAACGTCATCCAGCGAGGCTACAGAGTATCAAAGTTACAGGCGCTGTAGTCTGTAAAATGTGTGTACACAGGGAGATCCAATGAAGATGTTAGGAATTTTCTATGATGATGGAGATGGATAAATTTGAGGTTATGTCCCTATAACGAAAAATTGGAAGAGAAGACATTCCTGTTACGTGTAACAGTATGTACCGGTAGTGTTGCAGCTAAGATGTAGGGCAGGAAACTTTCAGAGGTGGTAGTATGGACCGAATGTCCAGTACACATGGGCTGTAAAATGCATACCTTAAGAGCTGTGAGGACTTGTTCATCTTCGCTAGCATAAAACATATCTCCACTGTTGAACAGGTGCTCATAGCGCCTCAGGTATGCATTTTGTAGCCCATGTTTACCGGACATTTTTTTCTTACTTTGATCCATACTACCACCTATGAAAGTTAGCAACAACAGTACCAGTACTTGTATTCCGCCGTCAGAGGTATGATAACGATATTCCCTTGTAACTTCCGGAACATGATACATGATCAAATTGATAAATAATCACGGCATCACACTCTACTTACATACATTCGCCGGGGCTGGTGCCTGTATTTTGATGCTCTGTAGCCTCGTTAGATGACGTTTGCATGCATGAGTTACTAGGTAAAATTGCAAGCTCTAGAAATGTTGAACACCTTGTATAAAGAAAGCAACATACGAAACGAACGAGATATTTGGGAAATTAATCGAAGATAAGAAAGAAGAAATAGAAATTGTTTCCAAATCGACCTTTCATTTCGATGCTGCTGATTTGAAATTTCGTGGCATGTATTCGCTCTGAAGAGGATCGTTCAAATGATGGTCGAAATGTCGTTATTTTAGTTGTTTCACTGTTGTATAATGACACGGCCTAGTACCCAAAATGATTTTCTTAAATTTGTTTGTAGGAATTCTATCGCTTCTCAACGATATTTTCAGAATGATAGTAGTATTTTTTCCTACACCTACCAACTTTAATAGTGCTAGAAATGATGAAAATATTACCTAATACTTTTTGATATGGAGACAGAGACGGTGCTTGGTTTTAATGATAACAATATACAGGAAAATTCAGCCATGTTTCTGCGAAGTAGCATTACGCCGAAATTCTGAAATACATCCGTATATTTCGAATGTGGTACAACAGCTGTAGGTAGGAGACGAGGTACTGCAGAAGTAAAGCTGTTTAGACGGGGCGTGAGTCGTGTTTGGGTAGCTCAGATGGTAGAGCACTTGCCCATGAAAGGCAAAGGTAGCGAGTTCGAATCTTGGTCCCGCAAAGAGTTTTAATCTGCCGGGAAGTTTCATATCGGCGCACACTCCGCTCCAGAGGGAACTAATTCTGGAAACAGCTGTATAGTTACTGGAGAGATACAGGATGTTCCAAAATCACGTTAAAAACTTCTAGGGAAATGAGTAATGATATTTTGAAGAAGAGCCCATGTATGGAAAGGTATATCCGTGCTACAGCCGTATGAATACACCTTCGCTAATGTGGTATGCAACAGGGTTATAATCACTGGGGGGGGGGGGGGGGAGGGGGGTTACTTACGTCGGATCGTATGATGTCATTTGACAGCTGTCTCCTCTCTGACCTGGTTCGAGTCTCGTTCATGTTTCTGTGAGTGTTAGAGGAACATTGCTGAGTACACTTTTGCCGAATATACCGACACGAGTATTCTGTGTGGCGAAGCTCACAGTACTGGAAGAGCTGCTGGTCGCGTTTATCAAGATCGTTGTCCACAGCGTCTGACTCCTCCCCACACGCTTTTCGTTACCATTGCACAACGTCTTCGAGTAAGGGTGCCTTCACCGTCAGCAGGTGCGTCTGTGGTGCCCTCTGTGGTGCCCCATGGAGACGCAGCGCACGCGAATTGGAAAATATGTTTATATGGATATGGTGTCTGTTCTTTCGGACATGTCCGAAAGGACGCTACGAATGTAGTGTGTGGTCATACAAAGGTGAGAAAGTGGGTCTCGCGGGAGGCGTGCGCGAGATAATTCCTGTAGTCTCACTATCCTCTGTGCCGTCGGTGGCTCAGATGGATAGATCGACTGCCATGTAAGCAGGAGATCCCTGGTTCAAGTTCCGGTCGGGGCACACATTTTCACCTGTCTTCGTTGATATCTATCAACGCCCGTCAGCAGCTGAAGGAAATAATATCATTCTAATTTCAAATTGGAAAAGGCCCTCCTGTAAAAACAGTGTCTCTGAAGACCGATTTTTTTGATTCTTTGGTTATTAAAGAGTGAAACTGTAGAACAATAGATGTACTCGGCCACATCTACACTGAAATGCCAAAGAAACTATTATAATAATGCGTATTCAAACACAGAGATATGTAAACAGGCTTAATATGGTGCTGCCGCCGGCAACGCCTATGTAAGACATGTGTCTACCGTAGTTGTTAGATCGGTTACTGCTGCTACAATGGCAGGTTATCAAGATTTAAATGACTTTGAACGTGGTTTTATACTTGGCGCAAGACCGATGGGACACAGCATCTACGAGGTAGCGATGAAGTGGGGATTTTCCTGTACGACCATTTCACGAGGGCACCCTGAATATCAGCAATCCAGTAAAACAATAAATCTCCAACATCTCTGCGGCCAGAAAAAAAATCCTGCAAGAATGGAATCTGAAGAGAATCGTTCAGAGTGGCGAAAGTGCAACCCTTCCGAAAATAACTGAAAATTTCAATGCTTGACCATCAACAAGTATCAGCATGCGAACCATTCATGGAAACATCATCTACATGGGCTTTCAGAGCCGAAGGCCCACTCGTGTACCCTTGCTCGCTGCACAGCACAAAGCTTTACGCCTCATTTGGGCCCATCGGTACGAACATTGGACTGTTGATGACTCGAAACATATTGCCTGGTTGGACGTGTCTCATTTCAAAATGTATATACAGTATGGAAGTGTATGGGTATGAATACGACATCATGACTCCATGGACCCTGCATGTCAGCTGGAAACTGTTCAAGCTGGTGGAGGCTCTGTGACGTTGTAGAGCGTGCGCATTCGGAGTTATGTGGGATCCCTGACACGTCTAGATACATTCTGTCTAATCACCTGCATCCATTCGTGTCCATTGTGGATTCCGACGGAAGTGGGTAATTCCAGCAGGACAAAGGAGCGGCCCACACAACCACAATTGCTACAGAGTGGCTGCAGGAACACTCTTCCGAGCTTAAACACTTTCGCTGGCCACCAAACTCCCCAAACATACTGTACGTCTCTAGTAAATTTTATAGCATTAACTACCATATCTGGAATGCCTTGCAAAGTGTTGATCAGAGGAGATCTCTGCTCCCTCTTACTGTTACGGATTTATGGGCAGCTCTGCAGGTTTCATGGTGTCAGTTCCCTGCTGCGCGACTTCAGCCATCAGTAGAGTCCATGCCACGGCGTGTTGAGGCACTTCTGCGTGCTCGCGGGGGCCATAAACGATATTTCTTTGATTCCACAGTGTAACAAATTACTTGTCAATGTGACAGCCTTACCAACATGTTTTCAAATGGTTCTAGTATACGGTACGTCTCGGGAGACGGGTTACAATTTAAAATATGAGTATTATGTACTCAGTCCCCTCTACAAATTCTAGCAGGTAGTGATGGGAATTTCAGAACATCCTGTACGTTTCCAGCAAACTGTATAGCCGTTGTCGTGTTACAATTGGTATCTGCGAATACATTCCATAATTTGTGACAGATCGTGAGGCGCGACTGCAGACGTCCGTAGCGTTTACCCAGGGGGCGTCTCGGCTACGGTCGCTCTGACGGCCACGAGAATAGCCGGAGGTAGAGAGCGCAGCACGGCTAGTTTGAAGGCCACTTTCAACTAGTGTTGCCAGAGGTGTCTCTTTTTAGAGATTCTACGACTCGCCCCACGTAAGCTTTATCTGCTAACATTTCGAAATACACTATCCTATCAATGAGTGTACAGACACCTATTAGTGGACATTAATATGCAGTTTGTCCAACCTTTGTCTCTATGGCGGCTTGAACTCTGCTCGGGACACTAAGTGAGGTGCCTGCCGACAATTTACGCACCACACACGGAGATCTACGTGTTTGTACATGCAAGGCAATACATTGCTCAGCAAGATAGCCATATCTCTCACCAATTTTGAACATTTGGAGCACAATGGGCAGGCTCTTTAAAGCAGGTCGCGATTTTGGCGATGTAATGAACCAACTGAACTGAATTTGGTACCATATCCATCAGGAGGGTATCCACTAACTTTATAAGTCAATGTCAGGCCTAGTAACTGCCAGAGGTGGCCCAACACATTATCGACTTATCAATTTGTGAATCTCTTTGTCTTGAATTAATCATCCAGTTTTTCTTCAACTCTAATCATTCATTTGCCCCTACACGTACAGTGATGCTCAAAACTATCCTAACGCCCGAATTGAATTTCGCCTGATTCACATGCAACCCACATAACGCAACTGTCTAGCAGGTCCCCTTATCGCTCCTTGGTACAGTCTTTTGACTATTGAAAATGGTTCCAACAAATCACCACAAGAAAACACTGTTCTGTATCGCAATAACTCAAGATGTAAAGTAATACCACGATACTACAAATATCACGGAACACCTTATCACAGATAAGACTGCCCTTAAGGCTTGTAGCTCACATTTATTACAATAAATGACATACCTGACATTTTACCACTCTCATTATTATTACGTCAGATAGGTAATGCACATTGTAAATTCGTCGAATTCATGATTTACTCTTCAAAGTAACATACCGTACTTATTATTTAACACAAAATAAGATTAAAAATTAAAGGTATTCACGAGCAGCTAATTGAGAATATTTATGAACTTCAAATGACACGACGAACCGTCTCGTTCTGCATATGGATGCAAACTCAGGTCATGCAGACTAAGCAAAGATTTCGTGCCTGACGGAAACTAACAGTCACTCGTGATTAGGCATACAGAGAGTGATATACCTCGATTTTAGACTGAGCCAGTTTGCAAATACCAACTTTAAATTACATAGCGCAAGTATTTTTGCCGGACGCGAATTCCTACCCAGCACCTATTGTCCCTGTTAACGAACGACGAGAGATGTTGAATCTTGGTTCTTAACAAGTAACTTACTTGAATTGCCGTGAGGTAAGGCTTTGTACTGGGCAGGGATTCGAACTCAGAACTTAATCGAATAGATATCGACGCACAATCAACTGTGACATTTCGGATTTTCTCGGCAGTAGCTAGATGTTTTAACTGAAATGACGAGACGAAACATACATTTTTTTCCTTCCCAAGACTCCAACCCGGCATCTATCGCTGTTATATTCTAGAGAAAACGAACGTTAAATATGGGTTTGTTGCACCAGCAGCGACATGTGAGCGTGTTGGAACTAGAAATAATATGACGAAGAGTTCAGTGCTCACTGGGAATACAGCTCCACACATCATATCGCTTTTGACTACACACAAAGATACGTCAGCTTCCGAATTTTTGTCCAGCTCGGCCTAACATCTTGAACTTACAGTGATCTCGCAAATAGTCCTGTGTCTCACTGGGTGTCAAAACGTCACATATCGTTAGTGTTGACAACGAATGAAAATACATTAAACATTAAAATAATTATCCACCAGCAGATAGGTGTTCTCATGCTAGAGCTTGATAATACATAATGAAATCTATAGTGCCGGGCCAGGATTCGAACCCATTCACGCGCAGTATGTGGAGATGTTGTGGAATCTGCAGTTCTGAACAAACAACAAATAGTAGCCGTGCTGTATTCTCACGAAGGGATCAAATTGAGCGTTAAGTACGGTCTAAGTTGCATTCCCAGTTCAGAACCGATTTTATCGACATACAGAAGCTCAGATAAAATATGGACTAAATGTCCTTTGAGCGTTATTTAAGCATCACAAGACTGCACATACATGCAATCGATTTCGAGGTGCAAAGTGTTTATCTTACTTTGGTGACAGGTGGGCATAAGAGATTTCCAAAAACTTTTTATCGTACTGAAATAATCTTTTGTCGGAAAGAAACAAGGTAAGTGTTTTATTTGTATATATTTTGTAGGAAACTGTAATCGTGATGGAAGATTATACACCTTAATGTTTGACACAACTGCTAGGAGAAAACGCTGCATCCTAACCAAACCCTGCGGTTCCTCTCCATATCCCCGTAAGACACGAGCAGGGGATTCTCCACGCATACCGCTACACAGCTGTTCCTAGCACACCTGAGATTTGGCAACATCGTCACAAACATTAGGCAACACTGTGACAATGCAATCACTTCCGCCTATGGTACTGAATTGGCTCACTAAATTTACTTGATATTACCTTTCCATTTGAATGGCTCATGCTGTATAATCCTTACGTAAACTAAGATACTGAGGCAGAAAATTCAATTTTTTGGCTAAAGAAATGCTATTCTTCACATAAGTGGCAACTTTTATTATCTTTCACGATGCGTTATGAGGCTGAGCGACCAATACCATGATGAGAGTGGTGCAAAGGTAGCAGTGTGTCTGTAACCCGGTGGTACCGCCCATGTCTCGTGTCAGAACGGCTCAATCAGTCGTCAGTTCCAACTGAGGTAGGGACCATCGTGTGCGAGCTTTTTTTTTTTAAGGAGCTGCGAATTTCCAGAAAAAATTCTGTATCGAAATCGGAAGAAAACCTTTACACATCAAATCTTCTTGGTAGCTCGACTCAGTAAGTTGTGTTAATCGTCATAGATCATGGCGTTCTGACTTCCAAGCTGCTTCGCAAGACCAGCGTCTCTGAAGAAATTCGAATCGATCATCAACGATACGAACTTCAATATTGTTCTTCACTTAAGACTCACATTCCAGGGTGATAAGTATGAAGGAAATGAGCCTCTTGATTACTCTATGCTAAACTTTCCTGCAGACATGTGCTGACAGTGTCTCTAGCAACTTGCTTTTTCTCTGGGTAGCTTCAAATGTGGCAGTTTTGTCGTCTTAAATCCAATTGAATATTCTAAATATCATTTGTGAACAGCGTTCACTTCTCCATTAATTAATTTATGGACCTCAAAAGAAGCAATTTGCCTTAGTAGCTATAGAGCAGGTTCTGATAGGAATTGACGCAATCTTTTTCATCCATTTACCATAGAAAATCAAAGAAAGAAACCAAACATTACATTGCATTTACTCCCTGTGCCTTGAGTAACACATATGAATCCATGACAATAATAAATTATTTCAAGAATCTCCTGTGCAAGGAGAAGAACAGAATGGGACGCTTTAATTATAGCGCACTGGATCAGAAACAATGAAATTAATTCTGTGTCACATTGATGTACTGCATTCTAATGTAATAAAATAATCATCAAATAAAAACGGTTTTGTGCCTCCTTTGCTATCAAGAATGAAACACAAATCGTAGACAGATTTTATGGGTCACTACTCAACAACATTAAAACATTTTACATGGTTGAGAGTGTGGAGTGGAGCAGATGTTGTCGGCAGAAGGCAGCGCAGTGCCTCAGCCCCCGCCGGTAGGCAGCAAACGGGTCCCAGAGAACTCAGACGCATGCGGTGTTCAGAGGCAGATGCTCGGTAAAGAAATCTTTCGCTAAAACATTGTTGAACCAAACTATTATTACCAGTGTGACACAAAGCGAAATATATTGTAGATTCGCTTGAATTACACGCATAGCTTCAGCACCGAGAGGAAAGGGGCGATAAAAATTTTGTCGTTGTCTGCTTCCGGTCGCCAGACGTCATATTAGCTAGTCTCACGTTTTACCTCAAGACTACGGCCTTAGTCAAGAATAATGTACTGAGACTGAACTCAAGACTTCCTCTGGGAGGTGCCGCAGTCTACAATGTTGCAGATCGAACTTACTGCCGGACACAGTATCCTGAGAGGAGCACGACTGTGTTGTCCACCTTATGTGGACGGCTCGGCGGTCAATGTTTTGCTCTAAGGCTGTATCTACAACACATATTGCATCCTGAACACCTAGAAGAATTAAAATAACAAAAGTAGTTTATGAGAGCAACGTTAACTATGGCGTTCGAAGTATTCATAGTGTTGTGTTCGTGTGTGCAAACGCCTTCCAATGCCCACTCAAGGAGGACAAGGATACAAAGTCTAGCTTCAGTATTATAAAATCGCTACAGTCTGCGAATAAACTCAGACTTGGGTTGATAATTAATTTGAATATTTAGCAATACTATACCCATTGGTGTTAAACTCGTTATTAACCAATGATTCCCACAGCTACAGGGACACTACTTGTGATACTTAGGCAGTGCTATCAGACGAAAAGATCAACCTGACACAAACTGTGGGAAGTTTGTTTTACAAACTTCGTACCAGGATAATGAGCTTTTACGTATTTGGGATGTCTGTGAACGTTGCTGCTTGAGACGATTTAAGACGAAAGTAAATTCCTTTAGCAACGACAATGTTTGAAGAAACCGTCTTAACGGGACTAAATCGTGATTTGTAAATCGTTTACCGGCCGTACTCTACCGCATTTCGCTGATTGGAAGGCAAATAGATTACGGAAAAATGTCACAGAAGGAAAAGGGAGAACGAAATGTCTCCCACTGGAAGGTCATGTTGTCTTATTTAAATGATTACAACATCAGGTAAAACGACCAGTCAGATTGTCAGTATAAGAACATTACTGTTGTCAGTATGATGTAGCACTGCTCAGGGCCTGTAACGATAAAGGGCCCGTTTAGGTCAGTCATATTGTATAAAGAAGTGGAAGAGAGAGCACCGCTAAATTCCACAATCCGTATGCATTGCAGACACACAGAAATTACTGTTACAGTGTACTAATGGAGCCCAATTAATGAGAGAACTGCGTATTTTCCGGTGAGAGAGAGCACTGGCAAATAATCTTCGCTAAATTAGGTTACTTAATCTGGTGTCACTCTGAGCCAGAATTTATGGCCGGCGGCTGAGTGTAAGGTCAGTGGGCCGGATCCGAGTTTTGCAAGTGCGAAATACTTTCCTACATTATAGAAGCGAATATTAAACTGGAACTAATATTCCAAAAATTTTGAACTTGGATAGCTTAGAATGAAAATCTTTTTCTTTATTGCAAAGGAAAACAATTGATTTTCTAAAACATTCTCTGTCATACACAACTTGAAACAGGTCACGTCGACCAAATCATATGGAAAAATTGCCAGCGGCGTATATCGGCAGGCAGTAAGATCTCTTGGCTTTTGGTTTGGCAGTACTCGACAGCCATTTCTAGGCGCAAGTAATAGAAGAAAGGCAGAGCGTTATTGTTATCAAGTAACGTCTTCATCGATTACTTTAGTTTTAATGTAATCTATGAGTAATTACTCATAGATATTAACATGAAAAGAATTCTGTAGACAGAGAAAGAACCTCTTCTTGGGAAACTACTTGTATAGTGACCAAAAGGCACGAACTGATATTCAAGTACAGTGTTCCAGCAGCGGCATGAAGAAAATGATAGTAATAATGACGGTAATAATCCAATTATCCGGTAACTTCACACTTCCCAGTGGATCTTCACGAACTAAGAAAATATCTGAATTTGTGAACATTTCAAAATGGCTTCACATCGAGCCTATGATGCCTACAAGGGTCTTTACATCCTGCTGACATGAGAATAGCATAATCTCCGCGTCAGAAGCTTGTTCCTACTTAAACATTTAATAGACTCGCGTTTTATCCACCGTGACTACTTTTGTAAGCTCAGCACATCATCCGTTGCAGCTCACTCCTGGGGCTGGGAAATATGGGCACAATGGCCTGGTGGAACTATCACAGGAGCAATGCGTTGGTTCAGACATTTACTTTTAAGAAGCACAAACAGATTTACTTTGCGTCTGGTAACCTCAAAAGAAAGACGTTATAATCCAGAATTCGCAATACAAATCACGTTCCATCATTACCAACTGGGCAGAGCCAGGTTACGTTGAGAAATGATATAGCGGAAGTCATCGTAAACAGAAATACAGTCGCCAGTAAACTTACTTACATTAGAAAATTTTATTTTATTTTATGAACCGATAGCCATTTAAAGGATGGGGCTCTTATTTTACTTGTAATTGATTGAACTAGAGACGTTGAAAAATTTGGTGCTGGACTGTGATTCGAATTCGTTTCTCCTCTTTCGAGGATCTGAATCTCTCGGGACATTATAGTTCAACCATTTCGTCCCTTTTCGCAAGACTGCAACCTTCTCTAGGTCTCCTCCAAAGGTAAGTATGTGGGTCCGAATCCTGATCCAATACAAAAATATTCATAGTTTCAGTTCAAGCCCTATAACGTGCACACCGTCCCGCTAGTGAAAACCAACGTGCGCTTTTAATGTCTATTCATGTGTTGCCAACAATCGCAATAGGTGTCATTATTTCTTGTCAAACACGCACACACCTTACCGTTGGTGAGTAAGCAACTGATATTTAAGCTATATTTGTGGATGCACGGTAGGCGTGTAGTTAGATTGTCGCTTAGGTACAAAAGTTTGTATCCTTAGTTTAGATTCAAACACCTAGCAGCTGGTAAGAAAAACCGATACGTAAATTTGATTTTACTTAATTAACAATACGATTACGTGTTGGGTTCGTATCTCCGTCATATAACTTCACATCATGCACTTAATCTTTAAATGCATGCGCACTTTGTTACTTGAGCATGGAGGTATATCAGACATCTTTCGTGGTTACTTAACAGGGACGAAATTGTCTTGTTAGGAGTCCCGGTTTATTAAAAAAATTGTCGTCTTTTATTTTCAAGTTTAGATTTCATTACTGGTATTGGTAAAAATTTCGGTAATTCATGACTCTTCATGGATAGCCATCAATATGATATGATTAGATTACATTAGATCAATTCTTGTTTCATAGATCATGAATACGATATTTCGTAATGACGTGTAACGTGTGATTTTAATGAAAGATTTCTTTACATACCATGATTCAATTTCTTTACAACAATTTCTTACTCTCTCTCATTCTTTTTGATTTCTCTCTCTCTCTCTCTCTCTCTCTCTCTCTCTCTCTCTCTCTCTCTCTCTCTCTCTCTCTCTCTCTCTCTCTCTCTCTCTCTATCATACACACACACATTCTTTTTTTCTTTATTTGTTTGTTTTGCTCGACTATCGGCGAGGCATGAAAACGTCTCTGAATGAACTTCTTAGTTTTTAGTACACTTACGAAATAAATATAAAAATAACTGTGAGAGTTACTGATATATGATGCTTAGTTTTCAGTCAGTTCCGAGTATTATTAGTAACCACGCTCCAGTCCCTAAACCTAGTTACAGAAATGCGAATCAGACGCATTACGTATTCCAGGCCGTAGCAACCGCGACTTGGAGACACCAGCTATGGTCACTTCCCAGACCGCTGTACGATCACATCGGTTCGTCTTCTTTCTGCTGGTACTGTAACTGAGATTTGACAACAAGGCAACGTATGTTTAGCAACTCTGTGATCGACCAGTTGCTTCCTGGTGTGCACGGAATTTATCCTCAAAGTTCACTTGATTTTACCTGTCATTTCCATTGAATAATCTGATTTATTATCACTTTACGTGTAACAAAAGATTGTAAATTTACGGTTTTCAGCCCAGGAAAGTCGTTGCACGTGGAAATCGCAACTAATCTCGTCCTTTAAATAGCGGTTTACGAGTGCTAGACATTATCGATCTCGTAAGAGTAAGCTAAGACACGTACTTCTACTCCAGCTCTATGGTAATGCGCTGACCTGAGAAATAGCATCTGTTATGGTTCGCACTTCCAGACTCACTGACTGTAACGTTTTTATCCCTTCTGTGAAAGAGCTACTAACAGTCAGATAAAACATCGATAAGGAAATCGCAAAAAAATACTTTCGGCTCATAGTTCAATGGTGAAAACTTACAATGCTGCACAACGGGTAACTCCTCTTCCCGCCGCTGACAAGCAAATTTTGGGTTTCTAGGAATACAAAACTTTACTTATGAAATGCGACATTTGTACTGCACGACGTTTTCAACAAAGAGATGGCGCAATACAGTAGCTCAAGTGGAAAGAAACACTTCCTTTTCAAATTTGTGCATCCTACACTGTTGGCTGTTCTGTGTAGGTGGCAGGTACGTGATTTTATTTCGGTCGAATTTATGCACTGGGTAGTCGAGGCAGCTAGTTCATTGTGATTCGGTCAACCAAGTAAATGAATTTACTGAACCTGCTGCAAATTACTACAGGAAGCCTGTGTGTCAATTCTCATCCAGTGTGGTGCAACGGCGTTACGATAGAAAAATGAGCCACATACTTATAATATGCTTGAATATCTATGGACTGGGTTCGATTCCAACTTCTGTCAATGATTTTAGATAAGAAGAGACAGATTCCATTCTCTTCTGGCAACACCAAGTGAAGAAGATATAATGACATTGTGGTCTGAAATTGACATAAAAAATGATATTCCTTTTCTACAAAGTAGACGTTAGGATGAATCACAATAAAGACTGGAGCGGCGACACGTAGAAACCTTTCTTATACTTGTTATTTATTTCTAGTGACGAAACAAACGCTATGTAGGCTCACAGGACATTTAGTCCATATTTTATCTGAGCTTCTGTATGTCGATAAAATCGGTTCTGAACTGGGAATGCAACTTAGACCGTACTTAACGCTCAATTTGATCCCTTCGTGAGAATACAGCACGGCTACTATTTGTTGTTTGTTCAGAACTGCAGATTCCTCAACGTCTCCACATACTGCGCGTGAATGGGTTCGAATCCTGGCCCGGCACTATAGATTTCATTATGTATTATCAAGCTCTAGCATGAGAACACCTATCTGCTGGTGGATAATTATTTTAATGTTTAATGTATTTTCATTCGTTGTCAACACTAACGATATGTGACGTTTTTGACACCCAGTGAGACACAGAACTATTTGCGAGATCACTGTAAGTTCAAGATGTTAGTCCGAGCTGGACAAAAATTCGGAAGCTGACGTATCTTTGTGTGTAGTCAAAAGCGATATGATGTGTGGAGCTGTATTCCCAGTGAGCACCGAACTCTTCGTCATATTATTTCTAGTTCCAACACGCTCACATGTCGCTGCTGGTGCAACAAACCCATATTTAACGTTCGTTTTCTCTAGAATATAACAGCGATAGATGCCGGGTTGGGGTCTTGGGAAGGAAAAAAATTAATGTTTCGTCTCGTCATTTCAGTTAAAACATCTAGCTACTGCCGAGAAAATCCGAAATGTCACAGTTGATTGTGCGTCGATATCTATCCGATTAAGTTCCGAGTTCGAATCCCTGCCCAATACAAAGCCTTACCTCACGGCAATTCACGTAAGTTACTTGTTAAGAACCAAGATTCAACATCTCTCGTCGTTCGTTACAGGGACAATAAATTCGCGTCCGGCAAAAATACTTGCGATATGTAATTTAAAGATGGAATTTGCAAACTGGCTTTGTCTAAAATCGAGGTATATCACTCTCTGTATGCCTAATCAGGAGTGGCAGTTAGTATCCGTCAGGCACGAAATCATTGCTTAGTCTGCATGACCTGAGTTTGCATCCATATGCAGAACGAGACGGTTCGTCGTGTCATTTGAAGTTCATAAATATTCTCAATTAGCTGCTCGTGAATACCTTTAATTTTTAATCTTATTTTGTGTTAAATAATAAGTACGGTATGTTACTTTGAAGAGTAAATCATGAATACGACGAATTTACTACGTGCATTACCTATCTGACGTAATAATGAGAGTGGTAAAATGTCAGGTATGTCATTTATTGTAATAAATGTGAGCTACAAGCCTTAAGGGCAGTCTTATCTGTGATAAGGTGTTCCGTGATATTTGTAGTATCGTGGTATTACTTTACATCTTGAGTTATTGCGATACAGAACAGTTTTTTCTCGTGGTGACTTGTTGGAACCACTTTCAATAGTCAAACGACTGTACCAAGGAGCGATAAGGAGACCTGCTAGACAGTTGCGCTATGTGGGTTGCATGTGAATCAGGCGAATTTCAATTCAGGTCGTTCGGATACTATTGGGCATGAATGAACATCACGTGTATCGATTTCCATCGCGCTGGGGTAAGTCCTCCGGGATACGTTTATTCTCCTTAGTGTGTAAATATATTTGGAGCATGTCATTCAAAAACGTTTGAAACGACATAGACGGGAGCGGGTTGTTGTTAGGAGAGCAGAATGTATTAGACTCGCGGATCATGTGGTGTTATTGGCAGAGAGCGAAAGAAGTATGACTGAAATGTTAAAAGAATTGAACAAGAGGCGTGAGTAAATTGGAATGAGAAATAATAAGAAAAACGCAAAATGTCCGGTGATAGGTGCAAGAAAAGCAAGAACAACTATAATGTTAGGCAGGAAGATACACAACAATTTAGTGTTTTTAGATAACTGCGACGTGCTATTATGGACGACATTGGAAGTAATATGGAGGTGAAAATACGTATAGCAATTGCCAACGAGACGTTTCATAACAGGAGGCTTTTATGTGGGTGCGTTGATAGGGGATAAAATAGGCAGGCACAGTGAGAAATGAGGTGGTGTTGAGTGGGAGAACAGAGAGAAATTTTAAAGGTAGCAGGATGAGCAAACACAATTGGCATGGACACTGAATGAGAAGAGATTGTTTATTGATGGTATGGAGGAAACGGTGAATGCAAGAAGAAGAAGAAGAAGAAGAAGAAGAAGAAGAAGAAGAAGACGATGAACATACCAGGTGATGGACAGCGTAAGAACAGAAAATAGTTGTGAGAAAACAAGAGGGTAACAAATGATGGGACTGCATGGAGAGCTACATGTGAAGACCTGCCCTAGGGCAGAACACTCATGGTGGTGGTGTTGATGAAGAGGAGACTTATGTAGGACATTGCAAAACGCCCATTTTCTTGTAATCCAAATTTAAACAAAACATAGGCAGCTTATAATTTGTAGTCTATAAATGACCGTGAATTGCGTGACAGATGGAACTTGCCAGTATACCAGTTATTAGGACTTATTCCCACTCCACTGACGTATGGAGCGTGCGAACTGTGGCTGCTTAAAAGCCTCTGTGTGTGCTGTGCTTAGTCTCTTCTGGTCTTCACGCTTCCTACAGTTACAATACGTAGGCGGTTTCAGTATATTCCATTCCTACTTTCATCATGTAACGTCAGTTCTAGAAACTTTCTAATTAGGTCTCCTCGCGATACTTTGCTCTTCCACGGGATAGTCTGTGTCTACCATGAACTGCCCGTTAGTCAGTAAGTGGAATAATTGGTTTTCCGACACATGTCACCATGTTACTGTCGCCCTGTCTCCACGCCAGAGAGACGGAAATTCTGTGTGCCACATTTGAAGATGAGTCTGTAAAGGTTACAAAACTAGTTAATGGAATTACAAATAGTTGAAAAAGTGAGTTTTTGCAGTTTTCCGTATTTACATTCAATGCACTAGTCACAGGCTCTAGGCGATCCTTAGGGGATATGCTTAGTCGGTTGGGAGCGTGATGTGTCCCTCCGAGATTAATTTCACCTGGGCTTTAAGCGACTCACCGGTCAGCATTTACAGAGCTGCCAACTACATCTCACACCGGGAATATTACCAGGATTAGTTTGCATCGCAGCCTACGGAAGAGAACGCAAATCGAACGAGCATTCGCAGTCATTCCCTCCATTGACCACCATTCGCCTATATTCAACAGTTAAGGATTCCTCCGGAAATATTCCAAGTAGACTTTCTCTGGATATTTTACGTTTGTTTCCAAGCGCCTGCCTGTTCAATTTGATCAGAAACTGTGTGACATTCTCCAACGGGTCAAAAAACCTGTGACCATTCGTGCCGCCCTTCTCTGTATACATTCAGTATCGCCGGGCAGTTGTATCTGATTAGGATCCAAGAATCTCGAGCAATATTGGGGGATGGGTCGCAAGCGTGATTTGTAAGCAATTTCTTTTGTACACCGATTGTATTTTCCTAGAATTCTACCAACGAATTGCAGCCAGCCACCGTATTTCCCTAAGACTGCGACTATGTGACGGTTCCATTTCAAATCTCTAGAAATTTTTACACCCAGGTATTCATGTGGGTTGAGCGATTGCGAATTTGACTCGCTGCACTATACTCGTAGGATAAGGTTATATCGTTTTGTGAACCGAACAATTTTACATTTCGGGAACATTTCAACTAAGTTGTCATGCTTTGCACTACACTGAAATCTTATGAAGGCGTGACTTCTTTCAAACAGAACTTTATTACAGGCAACAGCATCATTTGCGGAAACACTGAAGATCCAAATAGACCGCGTAACCACCGCCCCTTCTCCTCTCCAAATTGCTGTCTCAAAACGGTAAGTCCCATATGTAAACCACCTTCAGAAGTTCGTTCACTTTCCGTATCAGTTAATGTGTTAAAACTTGACCTGAAGAAACATAACCCTTTGCAGTTGAAGACGCTCTGTTGTAAGAGAAGCTAGTTTTTCGAAAACGACTCAATATTTATGTACTGAACTAGGTGTTGTACAATTCTATAATTTTCAGGTACATTTGGCGACGTATGTGGATACTGTCTGACAAATGTGTTGCGAATAAAGTGAGTAGTAAAGAAGTAATGAAGTGAAACATCAAGCCTGATGCTGACACTTTACTGCACGATCAGCGAAAATGTAGAAGTGATAAAAGTCTTTTTCCTTTCATCATTCTGTCAGGGATGTCAGAGGGGAAAAAAAGTTTCGCCAAGTTTCGAAATTATGTGTGAAGTTTGTTGGAAGTCGCCACGTGCTGCCTTTCACAAATGCT
Organism: Schistocerca gregaria; assembly: GCF_023897955.1. Classification (NCBI taxonomy): domain Eukaryota; kingdom Metazoa; phylum Arthropoda; class Insecta; order Orthoptera; family Acrididae; genus Schistocerca; species Schistocerca gregaria. The sequence goes on along the minus strand of NW_026062008.1, from coordinate 169,687 downwards.
CGGTGAATATAGTCTCGATAATTTGCGCTCCATGAAATTATGCTGCCTTAGACGAGTACGCAGTTTGTAACTTTTAACGCCCGACTTATTGCGTAAACCTATGCCTTTAAATGAAGGACGGAAGGAGGATTGCGTTTAATGTGCTATCGATGTCGAGGTCATTAGAGACGGAGCAGGAGTTGGCAATGCGTCAGGGAAGGGTAAAAGAAGTCCGCCGTTCCCTTTCAAAGGAATCATCCCAGCATTTGCTTGGAGCGATTCAGGAAAGTTACGGAAAACGTATCAGGATGGCCGGATGCGGATTTAAACGTCATCCTCCCGAATGCGAGTCTAGTGTACTAGTTGACAGCTCGTCGTGTAGAAGCTAGCGTTGCTGGTGATGGGATTCCGGGTTCGATTCACGGCTGGGTTGCGTTCTCCGCCCGGGAAGTAGGTGTCTGTGATGCCATCATTTCATCATCATTCGTGAAGGTGGCGAAACTGGACTGTGTAAAGGTTGGGGCTTTGTACAGGCGCTGATAACCGTGCAGTTAAGCGCCCCAAAAACCAAACATCATCATCATCATCATCATACCATGTACTAACCACTGCGGCAGCTCGTTCGGTATACATTTAAATGAGCAGATTAAGTCAGCATTTTTAGTATTTACATTGACTTCGTTCTTCATAAATGAAAGCAGGAATTACGACAAGACAAAAGAATTGGGATAACGAATGAGAAATACCTGATTGTGCTTCTGTTTGTAGATGACATGATTCACGTTCACGAAATGACCTCCAAAGATCTATATACCACCTGAACGAAATATGCAATGAATACAACTTTAAAATTTCTAGTAATAAAACGAAAATAAATGCACTCCGAGGAAAATGCTCAGTCATTTTAAAACTAGTTTTGGATAATCCTGCTTTAGAACTGGTCTCTTAATCTTTCACTTAGGCTACGCTGTAAGATCTGATTTTTACTCTGATACTTAAAATAAATTACACAAATTCTAAGCTGTCTGTGACACTATTATCTGAATATTGGGCAATAAAGTACAAAAAGATTGTTCCGAAATTCTATAACGTGGTCCCGGTTCCTGTATTATGCTATGAAAGCGAAAACATGGTTAAAAAAAAAGCAAAAAAAATCACACGGCAGAGATGAGGTTCCTAAGAAATTCGAAGAGCTGCACAACAAGAAATGATTAGGAATGAAGATACTAGAGAAAAATTAAGTATTTTCAACAGAAACTAAAAAATTCAAAAATATCGTGAAGACTGGTGAGAATGCTACGTCCCAGACTTCCCCAAAATATTCTGAACTACAAACGGAATGGAAGACGTGATATTGAAAGGCCTCGGACGTGGGAGCAATTTCGTTTGAGAGACTATCCCGCACGGCGACTACTGAAGTACTTATACATTATAGAATTCTTAAGTTATACAAGCAAAATAAGTAAGTTTTAATGTAGTTTACGTTCACTGATGCAAAAAAAAATTTTTCTTGCTTTTTAAAGTGGGCTATGTTCTTTCTCAGAGTTCAAACTGTCTCAATGCCAAATTTGAACAATATCTGTTAAGCGGTTTGGACTCGAAAACGAAACAGACTGTGTTACAAAGCAGAAAAGCAACTGAGAGAAAGAAGCGGCGTCGGTTTCTGCAGGAGGCGGACATCATTTTGTACGACAATGTTCGGGCACGCTCGGTTCAAGTCGTGACTGATTTGATCGGTATATGGGGATGGGGAGCGCCGCATCACGCACCACACTCATCTACATCTACATTTATACTCCGCAAGCCACCCAACGGTGTGTGGCGGAGGGCACTTTACGTGCCACTGTCATTACCTCCCTTTCCTGTTCCAGTCGCGTATGGTTCGCGGGAGGAAAGACTGTCTGAAAGCCCCTGTGCTCTCTCTAATCTCTCTAATTTTACATTCGTAATCTCCTCGGGAGGTATAAGTAGGGGGAAGCAATATATTCGATACCTCATCCAGAAACGCACCCTCTCGAAATCTGGCGAGCAAGCTACACCGCGATGAAGAGCGGCTCTCTTGCAGAGTCTGGCACTTGAGTTTGTCAAACATCTCCGTAACGCTATCACGGTTACCAAATAACCCTGTGACGAAACGCGCCGCTCTTCTTTGAATCTTCTCTATCTCCTCCGCAAACCCGATCTGGTACGGATCCCACACCGATGAGCAATACTCAAGTATAGGTCCAACGAGTGTTTTGTAAGCCACCTCCTTTGTTGATGAACTACAGTTTCTAAGGACTCTCGCAATGGATCTCAACCTGGTACGCGCCTTACCAACAGTTAATTTTATATGATCATTCCACTTCAAAAAGTTCCGCACGCATACTCCGAGATATTTTACAGAAGTAACTGAGACCAGTGTTTGATCCGCTATCATATAATCATACAATAAAGGATCCTTCTTTCTATGTATTCGCAATACATTACATTTGTATATGTTAAGGGTCAGTTGCCACTCCCTGCACCAAGGGCCTATCCGCTGCAGATCTTCCGGCATTTCGCTACAATTTTCTAATGCTGCAACTTCTGTGTATGCTACAGAATCATCCGCGAAAAACCGCATGGAACTTCCGACATTATCTACTACCTCATTTATATATATTGTGAAAAGTAATGGTCCCATAACACTCCCCTGTGGCACGCCAGAGATTATTTTAACGTCTGTAGACGTCTCTCCAGTGATAACAACATGCTGTGTTCTGTTTGTTAAAACTCTTCAATCCAGCCACAGAGCTGGTCTGATATTCCGTGGGCTCTTACTTTACTTATCAGGCGACAGTGCGGAACTGAATCTAACGCCTTCCGGAAGTCGAGAAAAATAGCATCTACCTGGGAGCCTGTATCTAATATTTTCTGGGTCTCATGAACAAATAAAGTGAGTTGGGTCTCACACGATGGATGTTTCCGGAATCCGTGTTGATTCCTACAGAGTAGATTCTGGGTTTCCAAAAACTACATGATACTCGAGCAAAAAACATGTTCTAAAATTCTACAACAGATCGACGTCAGAGATATAGGTCTATAGTTTTGCGCATCTGCTCTACGACCCTTCTTGAAGACTCGGACTACCTGTGCTCTTTTCCAATCATTTGGAGCCTTCCGTTCCCCTAGAGACTGGCGGTACACAGCTGTTAGAAGGGAGGGCAAGTTCTTTCTCGTACTGTGTAGAATCGAATTGGTACCCCGTCAGGTCCAGTGGACTTTCCTCTGTTGAGTGATTCCAGTTGCTTTTCTACTCCTTGGACACTTATTTCGATGTCAGCCATTTTCTCGTTTGTGCTAGGATTTAGAGAAGGAACTGCAGTGCGGTCTTCCTCTATGAAACATCTTTGGAAAAAGGTGTTTAGTATTTCAGCTTTACGCCTGTCATCCTCTGTTTCAATGCCATCATCACCCCGGAGTGTCTGGACATGCTGTTTCCAACCACTTACTGATTTAACGTGAGACCAGAACTTTCTAGGATATTCTGTCAAGTCGGTACATAGAATTTTACTTTCGAATTCACTGAACGCTTCACGCATAGCCCTCCTTACGCTAACTTTGACATCGTTTAGCTTCTGTTTGTCTGAGAGGTTTTGGCTGCGTTTATACTTGGAGTGAAGCTGTCTTTGCTTTCGCAGTAGTTTCCTAACTTTGTTGTTGAACCACGGTGGGTTTATCCCGTCCCTCACAGTTTTACTCTACACGTACCTGTCTAAAACGCATTTTACGATTGCCTTGAACTTTTTCCATAAATACGCAACATTGTCAGTGTCAGAACAGAAATTTTCGTTTTGATCTGTTAGGTAGAATGAAATCTGCCTTCTATTACTCTTGCTAAACACGTAAACCTTCCTCCCTCTTTTTATATTCCTATTAACTTCCATATTCAGGGATGTTGCAACAGCCTTATGATCACTGATTCCCTGTTCTGCACATACAGAGTCGAAAAGTTCGGGTCTGTTTGTTATCAGTAGGTCCAAGATGTTATCTCCACGAGTCGGTTCTCTGTTTAATTGCTCGAGGTAATTTTCCGATAGCGCACTCAGTATAATGTCACTCGATGCTCTGTCCCTACGACCCATCCTAAACATCTGAGTGTCCCAGTCTATATCTGGTAAATTGAAATCTCTACCTAAGACTATAACTTGCTGAGAAAATAGGTGTGAAATGTATTCCAAATTTTCTCTCAGTTGTTCTGCCACTAATGCTGCTGGATCGGGAAGTCGGTAAAAGGAGCCAATTATTAACCTAGCTCGGCTGTTGCGTGTAACCTCCACCCATAATAATTCACAGGAACTATCCACTTCTAATTCACTACAGGATAAACTTCTACTAACAGCGACTAACTCTCCACCACCGGTTGCATGCAATCTATCCTTTCTACCTGTCTGTACCTTTGTAAAAATTTCGGCAGAATTTCTCTCTGATTTCAGCCAGCTTTCTGTACCTATAACGATTTCAGCTTCGGTACTTTCTATCAGCGCTTGAAGTTCCGGTACTTTACCAACGCAGCTTCGACAGTTTACCATTACAATACCGATTGCTGCTTGGTCCCCTCATGTCCTGCTTTGCCCCGAACTCGTTGAGGCTGCCGCCCTTTTTGTACTTGCCCAATGCCATCTAACCTAAAAAACCGCCCAGCCCACGCCACACAACCCCTGCTACCCGTGTAGCCGCTTGTTGCGTGTAGTTGACTCCTGACCTATCCAGCGGAACCCGAAACCCCACCACCCTATGGCTCAAGTCGAGGAATCTGCAGCCCACACGGTCGCAGAACAATCTCAGCCTCTGATTCAGACCCTTTACTCAGCTCTTTACCAAAGGTCAGCAGTCAGTCCTATCGACGATGCTGCAGATGGTGAGCTCTGCTTTCATCCGGCTAGCGAGACTGGCAGTCTTCACCAAATCAGATAGCCAGGGAGGGTTTCCTCCGATCCATAGCGACACACATCATTGGTGCCGACATGAGCGACCTGTGCAACCTGTACCCTTCATGGCATCCGGAAGGATCCTTTCCACATCTGGAATGACCCACCCCGGTATGCACACGGATTGCACATTGGTTTTCTTCGCCTCTCTTGCTGCCATATCCTTAAGGGGCCCCATTACGCGCCTGACGTTGGAGCTCCCAACTACCAGTAAGACCACCCTCTGCGACTGCTCGGATCTTGCAGACTGAGGGGCAACCCCTGGAACAGGACAAGCAGCCACGTCAGGCCGAAGATCAGTATCAGCCAGAGACAACCCCGGACTTGCGCCCTTCTGAGCTCAGCTTGATTCCTGACGTGAAGGTAGCGTTCTCGCTTTCCGCGTCTGGGTTCCGGGGTTCGATTCACGGCGGGGTCAGGGATTTTGTCTGCCTCGTGATGGCTGGGTGTTGTGTGATGTCCTTAGGTTAGTTAGGTTTAAGTAGTTCTAAGTTCTAGGGGAATGATGACGATAGATGTTAAGACCCATAGTGCTCAGAGTCATTTGAACCATTTGTCGAACTTTGGGGTATTCGGTTCGGAGCTGTTATGGAGATACGTCAGACAATAGACCGCTCCATTCGAACTACCTATACAACTGCCGTAGTTAGGGGTATCTTGCTCTTTCAACATCACTGGCGATGGCTTATATACATGAGCTATTCAAAAAATATCCGACCTTTTTTAATTGTTGAAATCAACAATGGTATCAGGGCGCGCATGCGCTCATGTTTTCAGGCATATTTAGCACACATACCTGATTTTCTCCACTACTTTGGAACGCTTGCAAGTGGTACACGTTGGATTTAGTATTCTGAGCAAAATGACGTCTTTACATCACATTTGGCTCCAAGCTTGGCAATTCTCAAGTTGAAACCATCGTGTGTTTGTGGACAAAGTAATGGGTACTGCAGGGCTAAAGGAGTGGTACAACCATTTCAAAGGTAGCCGCTAATCAATGAAGACAGAAGCCAGTTAAGGTACGCCCGCAATATCCGCAAATCAGGTCGTTACTGATCCCGCAATATTGCTGGTGAAGCAGAATGGACGAATCACTATCAGAGAAGTTGCAGTCTAATCTAAAAGCCGTAAAGTCAACTAAATAACTAGGTGTTACAATAACTAACGTCCGCCCGCGGTAGCTGAGTGGTCAGCACGACAGACTGTCAATCCTAAAAGACCGGGTTAGATTCCCGGCTGGGTCGGAGATTTTCTCCGCTCAGGGACTGGGTGTTGTGTTGTACTAATCATCATTTCAACCCCATCGACGCGCAAGTCGCCGAAGTGGCGTCAAATCGAAAGACTTGCACCAGGCGAACGGGCTACCCGATGGGAGGCCCTCGTCACACGCCATTATTATTATACAATAACGAACAACTTAAATTGGAAAGAACACATAGAAAATGTTGCGGTTAAGGCTAACCAAAGACTGCGTTTTATTGGCACGACACTTATAAAACGTAACAGACCTACAAAGGAGACTGCCTACACTACGCTTCTCTGTCCTCTTTTAGAATACTGCTGGAAGATGTGGGATCCTTACAAGATAGGACTTACGGAGTAGATCGAAAAAGTCCAAAGAAAGGCAGCACGTTTTCTATTATCGCGAAATATGAGAGAGTGTGTCACACAAATGATACTGGATTTGGGCTGGACATCATTAAAAGAAAAGCGTTTTTCGTTGCGACAGTATCTTCTCACGAAATTCCAATCACCAACTTTTTCCTCCGAATGCGAAAATATTTTGTTGACACCGACCTACGTAGGTAGAAACGACCACAACGATAAAATAAGGGAAGTCAGAGCTCGTATGGAAAGACACAGGTGATCATTCTTTCCGGGTGCTATGCGAGATTGGAATAATAGAGACTTGTGAAGGTGGTTCGATGAACAATGTGCTATGCACTTAAATGTGACTTGCAGAGTATCCATGTAGATGCAAGTATAGGTGGTCACATTTTTACTATCCCCTGTATGTGCATATCGCTTCACACGACCTTTGTTACCTCAATGTCGATATCGGCATCATTTTCGAAATATGTGAGCTTACTTATATTATCTGTAATGTTAATATACAACAGGAACAATAAGGCTCCCAACACACTTCCCTCTGGCACAAGTGGTTACTTTTACACGTATAGATGAACTCTCCATTTAGAATGAGATGATGTGTCCCCCCTACAAAAATATTTTATTGGCCGTACTTTATACGATGCAGGCAAACGGTCAACTACAATTGTTGTTTACTGTGCGGTAACCTCTAGCGTATCAGAAGCGGTGTAGGAAAATGTTTTCAAATGAGTATACGCACTCGTATTTCGGCAGGTGCACAGTTTTGCCATTTCAATTTTTGCACGTTTTTACAGATACCTTTTCGAAAATTTCGAGCAAAACAAATCGAAATCTTTATTACATCACGAAACAATGAAGAAGCAAATGCGGGTTTGTTCGCAAGCCCGAAGCATTATCTGGTACAAGAATCATTGATTTTAATAAAGTAGCTGTCGATAGGTTTTTTTCGTTGCTAACAAATGTAACTGACAATCACAAACTAATGACTTCTCAAATAACTAATTGTGATGAAACAGGCGTCTCGGTTAATGCTAAAAACCAATCGAACATCGCAGCTTGCAAAGGGAACCGTCCAGTGCGATCGTTAACCTCTGCAGAAAGGGGCGAAACTGCAACCATCCTCATTAGTACGTCAGCAAGCGGAGCTGACATTCCTCCTACGATTATTTTTCCACTAAAGAAGAAGCAGAAAGAATTTGAGTTAGGACTGACAGCAGGAGGTTGCGCTGAGGTCCACAGCACCGCATGGATGGCCACAGAGTCATTCTTTGTATGGTTTCCACAATTAGTGGTATTTTCTAAGACATCAAAGCACGTCCCAGTTCTCCTTATATCAGATGGCCACTCAGCTCATACCACGAACAATGACGTTATGGACTACGCGAGGGAGAGTGGCGTTTCTTCACCACCACATTGCTCTCACAGACTTCAGCCGCTTGATGTTTGTTTTATAAATCCTCGTTATAGTGATCAGCTTCGAAAATGGCTGCGAAGCCACGCAGGGAAAGTCGTAACTATCTTTCAAATTTCAACGCTTTTTGGTTCAGCTTTCGTCTAAAGCGCAACAATGAAAACCGCTATTAAAGGTTTCGAAGCTACTGCAATATGGCCCACGGACCCATCCATATTCAAGACGCACACTTCCTATCGGCACACACAACTGACAGCGGACGTGATAGGCCGTCAGATGAAGGGGTTATTATATCTGAACAATTTGAATTGCCTCCAACTAGCACACCAGCTGAAAAAGACGACTCAAACGGGCTGGATAATCAAGGGGACGAGGTTTCAGCGAATTGTTACAATGAACTGCCGCCTAAGAATAACAAAGTTATTGGGGCTAATTGTTCTAATCTTGGGTGCTCTTGGATGACAACTGACAACACAACCTCCTCATTTCATATTTCACCTGAGATTCTGATTTTCTTGTCAAAAGTTAACGAAAGCAAGAAAAGAGCGAGACTGAAAAGGGGGAACTACGTTGTTTTAACTGATTCGCCGTACAAAAAAGAGTTAAAAGTCATTAATGGGAGAAATAGAAAAAAGAACTTTGACAAAGAAGAAAGAGCAAACAGAAAACTTTTTGCGAAAGAGAATAAAATTAAGAACTCAAAAACGAGAGAAAGAGCCTGAAGATAAATGGAAGAAAGGAGTAAGAATACTATACTAACGAGAGTGATTATGAGGTAAGTTCTGACTGTCAGTGTGTATATTGTGGTGGGTTATATTCAAAATCAGTTGGAGGTTGGGTCGCTTTTTCCACGTGCAAAAAATGGACACACGATTCTTGTGCAGGAATAGATAGCGAAGATGATGAGTGTCTCCCCGTGTGTGAATTTTGTAAACAGCCTCAAGAAAAGGATACGATACATGAAAACTGTAGTTTGACATTAATACTCACTTTAAACTAAAAAAAATACCGAGCAAGCCAATATTTTCTGCATTTCCGATAATTTTATACGTTTTTGTAATCACTTGTATTTACCACCCCATTCTGCCGCGTGCAAATGATATAAATTTGTTTTTGAGTGAGAAAATATTGTTGTTTTATTTTATGGCAATGTTCTTATATTTTTGTGATTAATACATCATAATGTGTTCATATAAAAATTTGTAACTCTCTTATTTATCAATTTTGTACATTTAATCAAAGTTTTCAACTGTGTACCCCATTATACCTTGGATTCCCCAACGTGTCGGATAAGAAAGATAAAAATACAATCACTACTCGTTTCTTCAACGACAATTTAAGCTGTGTTCTGTGGTTCCTCCCAGAGTTCATCACGATATATTCCGAAAAAAATCATAGTTAACGAACGTTATAAATTGCTCTAGAAACGAAGGCAATCCCAGTTAACATTTAATAAGGCCACTGGTATCCTTCGAAATGCAACTAATCAAAGTAATGCAGAACGTCGTGGGTCACAGCGGATGGGTGGAATCGAAATATGACATTTACCCACGATCGCTTCTTTTTGTCAATTTGTGCCATTAATTTCTCTGCTCCCTAATCTGATTTCGTATCTCCCCATCAGCTATTCGATCAAAACTTTTTTAGCATTCTTCTACACCACCACATTTCGGAAGTTTCTAGTCGTCTCCTGTTTGGGGAACCAGGCATGTTAACTGCTGATTCGCAATATATTTATTCCGAAAGGCAAAAGGAACCCCGAAAACAATGAAAATAATTTTGTTTATTGGTGACTGTACCAGTTTGATTTACACTTAGTGCGAATATGAAAGTATTTTATTCCAAATCCTTATTTGAAGGTACTAAAATGTCGGTTTAAATGGCAGCTTGCTATGTAAGACATGCCCACTTGTTTCTCTGTGCCATCTCTTCTTTGAGATGATAAGCCTAGGGACATTTTACCCGTAGTTTTTGAGCTTTCACCTATTGAATACATTTTTTCTTGTCTCGTAGTCAGTTGTTTGCTACAGTAATAACGTTTCTGAACAAAACAAATGCCAAGATCTACGCACAAAGTTTTCGAGAGAAGTTCTAGAAGACTTGCAATAAATAAAAAAGTAAATATCATGAAACAAATGTTATGTTTTTGTACAGCATGCATACTATTGGAAAGTGAAAGAAACTATGAATTTAAATGAGTGCATGTACGACGTTAAGTGCAATGCAACTTTAAATTTTCCGTAACTTTTCTAACTAAATGTACCTTTCCTCTCAAACCATTTATCCCAGAACCATGGAATTCTAACGGTCAGTTTTCTTACTCGAGGGCATGAAGAGTCGAGGGATATGAAAGGGAAGCAGTGGTTGGGAAGGGAGTGAGACAGGGTTGTAGCCTATCTCCGATGTTATTCAATCTGTTTGCTGAGCAAGCAGTAAAGAAAACAAAAGAAAACTTCGGAGTAGGAATTAAAAACCATGGAGAAGTTGTATTATAATGAACACTATGGTCTTTTTATTTTTGAAATTTGCCTGCAAAACCTCTCTTTCAAAATTTTTCTAAAAATTTCAGTATTAATATATTATTCATGAAAAATTGTTAGCTTGTTGGAAAACAGTGGAAATGCATGTAAGTAATGTTTTGTGTTTTACCGTTAATATAACACAACTTAGAATAAGGATCATATAAATAGATCAGTTAACATGGTGGAGATGGAAGATACGTTCTCCCCGTGAATATTGTGTTTAAAAACAAATGAATATTTTCAAATCAACAGCTCATTTCATGAAGTCATAACTAGAAGTGAATAATCTCCACAAAAATTGGTAAGTTAATTACTTTGGTGCAAGAAAGTCTCCATCATTAAGGAGAACGATGTTTTCAATAACTTGCCGGCAGCCACAAAAAGCTTTACTACTGACAGATTTCAGTTTACGAGGAGCCTAAAGGATTTCTTGCTAACCATCTCTTCCGACACCATTAATGAATTGAATTATTTATTAGAACTAGCGCGCGCGCGCGATTGAGAGAGAGTGTGTGTGTGTGTGTGTGTTAGAGAGAGAGAGAGAGAGAGAGAGAGAGAGAGAGAGAGAGAGAGAGAGAGAGAGAGAGAGAGAGAGGGGGGGGGGGTCAAATAATACGTGTACAATCAGAAGTGTGACTAAATTTTCATTCCTCGTTCATGATCAGTCCATTTGCGGTCTGTGGATAGTAAATTAGCATATTATTTTCCCATTGAGTATCTCCCCATTATGGATCAATTTCAATGGAAAGTACATATAATCTAATCCTCTTGTCTGCCCCACTTCTGTTGAAGGTTACACATCACACAAATACCTTGTTGTTGTTGTTGTTGTCTTCAGTCCACAGACTGGTTTGATGCAGCTCTCCATGCTACTGTATCGTCTGGAAGCTTCATCTCCCAGTACCCACTGCAACCTACATCCTTGTGAATCTGCTTAGTGTATTCATCTCCTGGACTCCCTCCTCGATTTTTACCCTCCACGCTGCCCTCCAATATTAAATTCGTGATCCCTTAATGCCTCAGAACGTGTCCTACTATCCGACCCCATCTTCTAGTCAAGTTGTGCCACAAAGTTCTCTTCTCCCGTATCCTATTCAATACCTCCACATTAGTTATGTGATCTACCCATCTAATCTTCAGCATTCTTCTGTAGCACCACATTTCGAAAGCTTCTATTCTCTTCATGTTCAAACTATTTATTGTCCATTATTCACCTCCATACGTGGCTACACTGCATACAAATACTCGGAGAAAAGACTTCCTGATACCTAAAGCTATACTCGATGTTAGCAAATTTTTCTTCTTTAGAAACACTTTTCTTACCATTGACAGTCTACATTTTATATCCTCTCTACTTCGACCTTCATCAGTTATTTTGCTCCCTAAATAGCAAAACTCCTTTACTACTTTAAATGTCTCATTTCCTAATCTAATTCCCTCAGCATCACCCACCTTAATTCGACTACATTCCATTATCCTCGTTTTGCTTTTATTGATGCTGATCTTATATCATCCCTTCAGGACACTTCATTCTGTTCAGCTACTCTTCTAGGTTCTTTGCTGTCTCTGAATTACAAAGTCATCGGCAAACCTCAAGGTTTTAGTTTCTTATCCATGGATTTTAATTTCTACTCAGAATTTTTCTTTTGTTTCCTTTACTGCTTGCTCAATAAACAGATTGAATAACACTGGGGATAGTCTACAACCCTGTCTCATTCCCTTCCCAACCACTGCTTCAATTTCATATCCCTTGACTCTTATAACTGCCACCTGCTTTCTGTACAAATTGTAAATTGAATTCGCTCCCTGTATTTTACCCCTGCCACCTTCAGAATTTGAAAGAGAGTATTCCAGTCAACATTGTCAAAAGATTTCTCTAAGTCTACAAATGTTAGAAACGTAGGTTTGCCTTTCCTTAATCTACTTAATAAGGTAAGTCGTAGGGTCAGTATTGCCTCACATGATCCAGTATTTCTACGGAATCCTAACTGGTCTTCCCTGAGGTCGGCTTCTACCATTTTTTCCATTCGTCTGTAAAGAATTTGCGTTAGTATTTTGCAGCTGTGACTTATTAAACTGATAGTTCGCTAATTTTCACATCTGTCAACACCTGCTTTCTTTGAAATTGGAATTATTTCATTCTTCTTGAAGTCTGACGGTATTTCGGCTGTCTCATGCATCTCACTCATCAGACGGTAACGTTCTGTCAGAGTTGGGTCTCCCAAGGCTGTCAGTAGTTCTAATGGAATGTTGCCTACTCCCGGTATCTTGTTTCGATTAAGGTCTTTCAGTGCTCTGTCAAACTCTTCACGCAGTATGTCATCTCCCATTTCATCTTCATCTACATCCTCTTCCATTTCCATTATATTGTCCTGAAGTACACTGCCCTTGTATAGATCCTCTATATACACCTTCCACCTTTCTGCATTCCCTTCTTTGCTGATAACAGGGTTTCCATCTGAGCTCTTGATATGCATACAAGTGAATCTCGTTTCTCTAAAGGTCTCTTTAATTTTCCTGTACGCAGTATCTATCTTACACCTAGTGATATGCGCCTCTACATCCTTACGTTTGTCCTCTAGATATCCCTGCTTAGCCATTTTGCACTTCCTGTCGATCTCATTTTGAGACATTAGTATTTCTTTTTGCCGGCTTAATTTACTGCATTTTTGTATTTTCTCCTTTCATAAATTAAATTCAATATATCTTCTGTTACCCTCTTTCTCTGCGCATGTCAAGTTCCGTAGGCCCAAATTGAGGAGCAAATCTTCAAGGTCATGGAACGTGTCAGTATCTACATCTACATCCGTACTCCGCAAGCCGCCTAACGGTGTGTGGCGGAGGGTACCCTGAGTACCTCTATCCGTTCTCCCTTCTATTCCAGTCTCGTATTGTACGTGGAAAGAAGGATTCTCGGTATGCTTCTGTGTGGGCTCTAATCTCTCTGATTTTATCCTCGTGGTCTCTTCGCGAAATATAAGTAGGAGGGAGCAATACACTGTTTGACTCTTCGGTGAAGGTATGTTCTCGAAACTTCAACAAAAGCCCATGCAAAGCTACGGAGCGTCTCTCCTGCAGAGTCTTCCACTGTAGGTTATCTATCATCTCCGTAACGCTTTCGCGATTACTAAATGATCCTGCAACGAAGCGCGCTGCTCTCCGTTGGATCTTCTCTATCTCTTCTATCAAACCTATCTGGTGTGGATCCCACACTGCTGAGCAGTATTCAAGCAGTGGGCGAACAAGCGTACTGTAACCTACTTCCTTTGTTGTCGGATTGCATTTCCTTAGGATTCTTCCAATGAATCTCAGTCTGGCATCTGCATTACCGACGATCAACTTTATATGAACATTCCATTTTAAATCACTCCTAATGCGTACTCCCAGATAATTTATGGAATTAACTGCTTCCAGTTGCTGACCTGCTATTTTGTAGCTAAATGATAAGGGACCTATCTTTCTATACATTCGCATCACATTACACTTGTCTACATTGAGATTCAATTGCCATTCCGTGCACCATGCGTCAGTTCGCTGCAGATCCTCCTGCATATCAGTACAATTTTCCATTGTTGCAACCTCTCGATACACCACAGCATCATCTGCAAAAAGCCTCAGAGACTTTCCGATGTCATCCACCAGGTCATTTATGAATATTGTGAATAGCAACGGTCCTATGACACTCCCCTGCGGCACACCTGAAATCACTCTTACTTCGGAAGACTTCTCTCCATTGAGAATGACATGCTGCGTTCTGTTATCTAGGAACTCCTCGATCCAAGCACACAACTGATCTGATAGTCCGTATGCTCTTACTTTGTTCATTAAACGACTGTGGGGAACTGTGTCAAACGCCTTGCGGAAGTCAAGAAACACGGCATCTACTTGTGAACCCGTGTCTAAGGCCCTCTGAGTCTCGTGGACGAATAGCGCGAGCTGGGTTTCACACGGCCGTCTTTTTCGAAACCCATGCTGATTCCTACAGAGTAGATTTCTAGTCTCCAGAAAAGGCATTATACTCGAACATAATACGTGTTCCAAAATTCTACAACTGATCGACGTTAGAGATATAGGTCTATAGTTCTGCACATCCGTTCGACGTCCCTTCTTGAAAACGGGGATGACCTGTGCCCTTTTCCAATCCTTTGGAACGCTTCGCTCTTCTAGAGACCTACGGTACACCGCTGCAAGAAGGGGGCAAGTTCCTTCGCGTATTCTGTGTAAAATCAAACTGGTATCCCATCAGGACCAGAGGCCTTTCCTCTTTTGAGCGATTTTAATTGTTTCTCTATCCCTCTGTCGTCTATTTCGATATCTACCATTTTGTCAACTGTGCGACTTCAAGAGAAGGAAGCACAGTGCAGTCTTCCTCTGTGAAACAGCTTTGGAAGAAGACATTTAGTATTTCGGCCTTTAGTCTGTCATCCTCTGTTTCAGTACCATTTTGGTCACAGAGTGTCTGGACATTTTGTTTTGATCCACCTACCGCTTTGACATAGGACCAAAATTTCTTAGGATTTTCTGCCAAGTCAGTACATAGAACTTTACTTTCGAATTCATTGAAAGCCTCTCGCATAGCCCTCCTTACACTACATTTCGCTTCGCGTAATTTTTGTTTGTCTGCAAGGCTTTGGCTATGTTTATGTTTGCTGTGAAGTTCCCTTTGCTTCCGCAGCAGTTTTCTAACTCGGTTGTTGTACCACGGTGGCTCTTTTCCATTTCTTACGATCTTCCTTGGCACATACTCATCTAACGCATATTGTTCGATGGTTTTGAACTTTGTCCACTGACCCTCAACACTATCTGTACTTGAGACAAAACTTTTGTGTTGAGCCGTCAGGTACTCTGTAATCTGCATTTTGTCACTTTTGCTAAACAGAAAAATCTTATTACCTTTTTAATATTTCTATTTACGGCTGAAATCGTCGATGCAGTAACCGCTTTATGATCGCTGATTCCCTGTTCTGCATTAACTGATTCAAATAGTTCGGGTCTGTTTGTCACCAGAAGGTCTAATATATTATCGCCACGAGTCGGTTCTCTGTTTAACTGCTCAAGGTAGTATTCAGATAAAGCACTTAAAAATATTTCAATGGATTCTTTGTCCCTGCCACCCGTTATGAACGTTTGAGTCTCCCAGTCTATATCCAGCAAAATTAAAATCTCCTCCCAGAACTATAACATTTCCCTAAGGGGCTCCATCACTAGCCTAACGTTGGAGCTCCCAATAACTAATAAACCCCTCCCCCCGTGTGCCTGCTCGGACCTTGCTGAAGGAGCAGCCACATGTCCATTCACAGGCAGAGCGGGCGATGCCACACGGCCAGCCTCCACATTGACCCTCCGCCTCGTGCGCCGCGAACGCCACTGAACCCGCCACTCCCCTTGGGGAGAGGGTGGCCCAACCGCGCCCGGTACCCGCGAAGATCTCTCGACAGCAGGGACAGTGGGTGAAGCATCTAATACCTGGGGTGCACCATGCGACGCACCAGACTCCCCACTGCCGCTACACTCCGAGGCAGCAGCCTGAAGACGGCTGACCGCGGCCATCAACACGCTCAGCTGTTCGCGAAGAGTGGCCAGCGTCCGTACACAGCAGTCACACATCCTATCCATCCTAAGGAATCAATTTACCGAAGAGACTTAATCAACTTTTAAGTAGACTGCTAATTCACTAAAGGCGATTGATTACTGACTAAACTGTGATTGCTAAACACTTCTTGTGGAAAACAATGAAAATAGCACTACCTGTCTCTGGACTGTATTCAAAACAAACACTAGCACTACTGGCACTATGGCTGACTACAAGGACTCTCTCTGACTGTATTCAAAACAAACACGAAATCTATGTAACACTATTACTAGCACTCGACAATTAAAGCTTCCTAAAAGCAAAAACACACGGAAGAAGAAGTGACAAGTAAGAAAAATAGAGTTAATACTTAAATTAAGGTAGCTCGCTGCACAGCAGACGTGAAGCAGCTGGCGGTTAGGGCGACACATGAACTTACAACAAAAAAGTAATAACAGATAGAAATACATGTTCATGAACCTGAGAGAAAATCAGTCCATAAGTTTAAGCAAACGCTATCAGCAGTACAATGAGAATCAGCTTAATTTTTCAATTAACTCCTCGACAGAATAAAAGGAGTGACCCATGAGGAAACACTCCAGTTTCGATTTGAAAGCGCGTGGATTACAGCTAAGATTTTTGAATTCGAGTGGCAGCTTATTGTAAATGGATGCAGCAGTATACTCACACATTTTTGCACAAGAGTTAAGGAAGTCCGATCCAAATGGAGGTTTGATTTCTCCCGAGTATTAACCGAGTGAAAGCTGCTTATTGTTGGAAATAAACTAATATCGGTAACAAGAAACGACAATAAGGAATATACATATTGAGAGGCCAAGGTCAAAATACCCAGACTCCCTGAACAGAAGTCGACAAGAGGTTCGTGAACTCACACCACTTTTTGCCCGAACCTCCAGTTTCTGAGCCAAAAATATCCATCTAGAATGGGAAGAGTTACCCAAAAACATAATACCATACGACATAAGTGAATGGAAATAAGCAAAGTAGAGTAATTTACTTGTCGAAGTATCACTCACTTTCGGCACCGTTCCAATAGTGAAAATGGCAGTATTAAGTCTTTGAACAAGATCCTGAACGTGGGCTTTCCACGACATCTTACTATTTATTTGAACACCTAGGAATGTGAACCGTTCAGTTTCACCAATCATATGCCCATGCTGTGAAATTAAAACGTCAGGTTTTGTTGAATTGTGTGTTAGAAAATGTAAAAACTGAAGCTTACTGTGATTTAACGTTAGTTTATTTTCTACAAGCCATGGACTGAGGTCATGTACTGCACTACTTGAAACGGAGTCAATGTTGCACCCAACATCCTTTACTACCAAGTTAGTGTCATCAGCAAACAGAAATATTTTAGAGTTACCCATAATACTTGAGGGCATATCATTTATATAAATAAGGAACTGGAGCGGCCCCAACACTGATCCCTGAGGAACCCCCTCCCCCTTGACAGTACACCACTCAGATCCCTCATCACACTGTATTACTTTCCCCCATTCCCGTAGATCGTTCCCTAATGATCTTCCTGAAACACTCTACAACTTCTGATTCTGTCAGTTCTTTCAGGTCCCATCTCCTTAAATTCCCACCTTTTTCCAGTTTCTTCAGTTTAATCTACAGTTCATAATCAATATATTGTGATCAGAGTCCACATTTGCCCCTGGAAATGTCTTACAATTTAAAATCTGGTTCCTAAATCTCTGTCTTACCATTATATAATATATATGAAATATTGCAGTATCTCCAGGTCTCTTCCACGTATACAATCTTCTTTCATGATTTTTGAACCAAGTGTTAGCTATGATTAAGTTATGCTCTGGGCAAAAACCTACCAGGCGGCTTCCTCTTTCATTTTTTACCCCCATTCCATATTCACCTACTACGTTTCCTTTTCTTCCATTTCCTACTGTCGAATTCCAGTCACCCATTAATATTAAATTTTCATCTCCCATCACTATCCGAATGATTTCCTTTATCTCATCACACATTTCATCAATTTCTTCATCATCTGCGGACTACTTTTACGGCTTTGGTAGGCGTGGGATTCGTGGCTATCTTGGCCACAACAATGCGTTCACTATGCTGTTTGTAGTAGCTTACCCGCATTCCTATTTTTATTAATCATTAGACCTACTTATGCATTAGCTTCATATTAGCCTTCCTAATACTAAAATCTATATCCGATGTTAACAATGACGCCGGTGGATGGACAATCAGGAAATTACTGACCGTCGAGAAAGTCACAAATATAACCGACAAGCTAATGGGCCCTTCACAGGAAAAGGTTTTTTGCCAGAAAACGGGGAAAATTGAAACCCAGCAAATGAGTAAAAAAATGTATATTCACTGACAAAAAAAATAGTGTACGCACACAACTTACACAACAATAGTCTGGGATTACTCTATTACGTAATACAGTTTTTGTGATTGTATCTTGCAGCTTTAGTTATTTTTAATTAAAAGAGGCTTTAAAAGGACAGAAAGAACGTGTTGGACTACGCTACAGATCGTTCTGTTAGCACAGTCTTTACTTTGTAATCACTTTCGTTGACTTCGGCAACTCTCAACAGAAATCTCCAACCTAACCGAGACAATGTGCTACGATACAGCCGAGATCATGACAAGAGAATGGGCTACATCACACTCGAAGTAAATGGATCCCCATGACCTGTATACGTCTGTTATAAAAAATCTCCAAGCCACTCTCCTCAAATAGACCGCAATCTTCTCTTGACCTTCAACTGTTACTATTTCAGAATTAAAAACCAGATTCAAAGAAAATTTGGCTACAAGGCACAAAACTAGAAAAATAAAAATAATAAAAGTGAGAACGTGAAACATGTTAGCAATAATCATAAACAGGAGATTTACAGAAAATATAATTGAGAAAGGAAATCATTAATATTATCGACCGTTTAGGAACTCTAGGCTACGAAATGGATAAAACCACATATCGAATAAGTGGTGGAAGAGTTAGTGTGTTTTAAGATTAAAACCAAACAAGAATTAGAGAAAAATATATCGAAGCAAGGCCTCTATTACGAAAAATTGCTAAATCTCGAGACAAATTGTGTCCTTCTGTATTAGATGAAATGTTTTGGCCCCTAGTACGGATGAAACAGTATCTGCAGTATCAACAGGAACTTCGGACATGTGTTTCATATTTCATCCAAGCCTGCAGTCTATAAATATTTAAACAAAATACTAAAACAAAATACCACTACAGGGAATTACTTACGAAGTAGTTCTTGGTAAAGAAACACAGGACACAATTACGTATGTAGGCTTAATACGAACTACAACTGTGTTTATAAATCGCTATAGTTGCCTTGGACTAACGACGAGCAAATATCAATATAACCTGTACGCTTTTCAAAGCTGTTATCCATGAAAAAGCCAAACTACGTATCGTGAACAAAATACAATTTAACACCGAAACAATGACATTAGCTGACAATGGGCACAGACTTTAGTCAATGGGCACTGTTGAAAATTTGTGCCAGACCAGGATTAGCACCCGAGTCCCCTGGTTACGAGGGAGAGGCAATGATCACTGTGTCCGAATTACACAGTGGTCAACAGAATAGCACGAACTGCCCGAGCATGCCGTTCTTTAGATCCAAATTCTCAATTTCTCCATAGACTGCTAATGCACTGCTCCTTGAACATAATCCTCCTCCCTTTAATTATACAGTACATGGCCAAAAAAACAGACACCGAATATATGCAAACTTGGCCTTACGAACATTGCAGACGTCGTCTATGTAACACACGTCAAACTTCAAAGAATTTACCAATTCGTTGCATTGTTTACTATAGACCACAAATCAAGTAACGTAAAAAAAGCACTGCGTCTATTGAGATCATGATTCAGAGTTAAAAAAAACTAATAAGTCGCCTACATATTACAGTTGCTGCCGAAAGAGGAGAACCATTATTTTCCCACAAAAGGAAATATAGTTAAAATTACGCTTCTATTTCGGTTAGTTTATGCGGTTACTAAAATTTGCAGTGAAAGTTACATAGTGGACTCTACCCTCCCCCCACCAGAAACGTAGTTATCGTGGCTGTTGTGAGACTTTTGTACACAGTTAGAGAAAGTGTGTTAAATGTGGCGCGGACGGAAACGCTAGGCTACGCTACAGGGCAATCTGCTCGCACAACGTTTAGTCGGCATTCATAATCGTTGGCGTAAACAACTCTCAATCAAATTACCACCTTCCAACCTAACTTAGATCTCGGGCTACACTACCAATCGGCCTGTCATCACAACCAAAAATTCATTGAGGGGGGTGGAGGGATTTCCTGTAGCTCTCTCTAATGTATCTCTAGGCAAAACTGCCAGTTTTGTCAGACTCAACAGCAAGATTTACCAATGGTAAACACTTTTGAGACGGCTCGTAATATAGGAATAGTCCTCTTCGTCTTACTTGGCATAAATTGTTCGCTGGCGTCCCAGCAGCTAGCTCCCTCAGTGTCTGCTTCTGCCATCGCACCACGCTAGTCTGCTGTTGTCCTAGCAGACCGAACGCACCGCACATCCGATACCTTCGGAACCACTCACTGGCCAGTTAGCAACTGAGCGGAACACTGTTTACATCGTGAAAGGAAAACTATGCAAAGATGTACACTTAAATGGCACGACTGAGTAGCACACACACAGTAATATCTGAGGAATGTCCTTCGACACGCGCAGAACGAAAGTCTTCTCGCGAACGTACAGCGTCTCTGAAAAAAAATCTCGTGACTATATTCCGGCGTTACGGCCAGGTTCTCATACAAATGAGCAAAAAAGGGTACATTTGAAATTCTTTTTGAGACAATGAAAATACATTCGAAAGATCTGTTTGGGAATTACGAGTGATAATACTATGAGCTTAATTTTAGATTTTCAATAAAAAATGGCGCCCGTAATTATGATTTGATCAAGGGCCTGCGAGACTGGAGTACGCAGAGCGCGTGCAGTGTGGCACCTCATATGTTACCTGAATTCAAAAATGGGTAACATCAGTTGATACTACATTATTCCTCTGAAATTGAAAATGGATAACATCAGTCGATAAAACATAAAATTTATGGGAGCGTATACCTAACCGCAATGAAACAACCTTAAATTTAACGATACAGTGCTAATTCGAACTTTGAGTTCGATTTTTGAGGGTTTGTTTCACTCCTTATGCCTACACAAAAATTAGTTAATATTAACAAATGTCATATTATAGCTATAAGTTCCTAAGAAAAGTGTTTACTTTTAGGGGTCAGAGGTAGATGTTAAGAGAACGAACCACTTTTAATTTATGCTGCATGCCGTTCTGAGAAAATAGTTACCCGAAAAAAATGTGTTCAAAGTTTAGGGAAAACATTTAGTTATATTATTACTTCGATTTGCATGAACTGAGTGTTACATATATATTTTTAATGTCGCTGAAAACGAATCTGAAGTCAGATTTTCAATATTCAAAACAGCTAATCCAATACGGAGGGCAACCGATTATGTTTTGACCAATTTTTACCAAAAATGTATTTTCGTTATTTACGTTTAGTCTGCAAGTCAAGGAGTATTTATCAACCCTTCCTCTACCTCTGATTGTTCCTAGACAGCAACTTCCTGTTCTTCTTGGCAGGAAAAGCCGATCTGTCAAAGCTGGATATGCAGCACTCGGCAGCCTGCACTTGATATTCGTCCGTATTTTCGGTGAGTATGTTTGCATGCATTCTGCAGTATGAATCATTTTGAGCACGTGCGACACGGGACGAGTTATCATCTACATCTATATGGATACCCTGCAAAACACATTTAAGTGCCTGGCAAAGGGTTCATCGAATCACCTACACAGCTGATAATTAATTGAAACCCTCAGCTGCCGACAGGTGTTGTTGATATACTTCGATGGGGACAGCTGAAAAGTGTGCCGCTACTGGGACTCGAACCCAGGATCTCCTGCTTACAAGGCAGACGCTCAATCCATCTGAGCTATCGAGGGCACAAATGAACAGCAGGACTGCAGGAATTTATCCCTCGCACGCTTCCCGTGAGACTCACACCCCGAACCGCCCACAATCCGATTACGTAATGTACTTAATAGGTATTTGTCCATCCACTCATTACTGGCTCACACTAAGGTGACGATTCCCGTAAGATTTCCGGTAGCCTGTGCGCATTCGCACAGACGAAGGTCAATGGCTGGGTGACGTTTAACCATAGATATGAAGATAGTAACTGTTCTAGAAAGAACAGGCGCCACTGACGACCGTACAGCTCTTCTAGAATACATGATAGACCGGCCGATGTGGCCGAGCGGTTGTAGGCACTTCAGTCGGGAGCCACGCGACCGCTACGGTCGCAGGTTCAAATCCTGCCTCGAGCATGGGTGTGTGTGATGTCCTTAATTTAGTTAGGTTTAAGTCGTTCTAAGTTCTAGGAAACTGATGACCTCAGATGTTAAGTCCCAAAGTGCTCAGAGCCATTTGAACCATCAGTCCCTATGTTTACACACTACTTACAGTAACTTATGCTAAGGACAACACACACACAACCATGCCCGAGGGAGGACTCGAACCTCCAACAGGGGGAGCCGCGCGAACCGTGACAAGGCGTTGGACACATGGCGGGTACCCCGCGCGGCTCATGGCAGCCGTGACACTGCTTCAAACAATGGACTGTAGAAACTTTTGTAAAGCACGGATTAAAAAAAAAACTTTCTGTTCCAAGAGTCTAGACAAGTACACCTTTAAAAAATGCAACTACAAAGAAATTGAATTTTCGAACGTTTTGAATGAGAACCTGTCCTTATGGAACACCGTTGATCAAATGTCACAGGGATTATATACTCAGGTTTCACATGTGGATTAACACTTTCTAATCAATATCCGGAATGAGCAGGGCTTAAAACTTTGAAGAGTTAAATTTCAAGGGCCGTTCTCTTGTATGCAAATAGTTTCACAGTAGAAATTTCTCTAGTTTTATTTATTAATTTATTTATTTATTTTTTGCTGTAGGTAAAGAAGGATAGCATTGTGAGGAGGGGGAAGGGGGGGGGGAGGAATCTCGCCTCTCCCACCTTGGAATTCTCAGTACAGAATTTTTATTCATTACGAGATTCTTAGCCACTTGCAGAAGTGATTTCGAGTGATTCTGCAAAACTTTTCCTTTAGCCAATCGTAGCAACTATAGGATTCCGTTCCTGCTGCATGACATGTCTCGGAACTTAAAGTGACCAACTCATTTGCATAAAGAGCTAGCTTATCATCCGCTTCTTTACTTGCGTAGACCGTTCATGGTCTGCAAAGAATTTTTTTCTTTAATCGTTTTTTTATGTCTTTTATAAACTGCAACACTTTCTAAACTTTCTAAACTTAGCGCCGTTGAAGCATGGTCTTTTACTGAATGATCAAAAAGCAATGCTGACAGTTGGAGTCCAAGGTTTTTGTTAATCAAGCCGTTTGTATTCTTGTGGTGATATCTCCGTACAGTCTTTCATTCCCTAACGCATATTTCTTTATATCTAATTGAGAAGTGAAATACCGGTTTTCATAGATGCAGATTTAAAATATTTTAATATAACGCAATAAATATTTCATTAAAATTTTCATCCCCTTATGCTCGAAGTTCCAAAACCAGAAAAACACGTAGTTTTTAAAAATTGTAACATATTAGCCGAATACGAATTGTCAGATATATTTAGCAATCCTTTCATAATGAACCATTTTCTGAAACATCTCACACCCTTTAGGGGTTGGGTTTTCAAAAACAATTAAACACGTATTCTTCTATTTAGAGCCGAGGAGCCAAATTCAAATCTTCATCCATTTAATTCTAAAAATGCTTTCATAGTGAAATATTTCATAAAACATTACATCCCCTATTTCACTCTATTAGTGAGTTAAATTTCCAAAAGCAACGAAACACATTTTTTTTTACATCCAACCGAGATGTCAAATACCTATTTTCATAGATGTAGCTATAAAAATGCTTCAGTAGTTCTTTAATAATGATTTATTTTCAAAAAATCTTCACTAATTATTTTATCCCCCAATGGAAGAATTTCGGAAAATGCTAAAAACCTGTTTCTTTTTTGTATCTGACTGAGACACCAAATGTCAATTTTCGTAGTTTTGTAGTTATAGCTTCAATAGGGACATAGGGACATATTTAAAAAAAAGACTTTCAACCCATGTTTCACCCCCATAGGAGTGACATTTCGAACAATCTCTTCTTAAATGATGCTTTCAGCGTAAGATTTACACCTTCATCAAATTTCAAGTCCGTATACTTTGCAGGTTGGGCTGGAAGGCTATGGGTCAGTGAAACCTGTGCCCCTATTGCACCTTCTTGGAGGTTGTAGTTCCAAAAACAGTGAAACACGTAGTTTTCTATAACACAATATTCATAGATTTCGCTTTAAAAACTCTTTCGCACTGAAATACTTTCATAAAACATTACATCCTATATTCCACCCTCTTAATCGTTGAATGTATCAAAAACAGGTTTTCATATATTTCATGAAACATTTCATCCTCTGTGATATGGGGTATGGTAGTGACACACCAAAATCACAATAGTAATCCGTTGTAGTTGCTACATATTTTATTACAATCAAAAGCATTATAAAATCACAAGGCCAGATCAGTTGGACAAATAATAAATAAATTTCGTTAAGTGGAACGAGACCCGTAAAACTTGAAATTTGAATATGACTAGGTATATATACTTAGGTAAAGCTTTACTTAAATAGCACAAATGTCCATAAAATTCATAGCAGAACTCTCACTACTTGCAATCAGGGGAGAAACAGATTAAGCGTAAGAATACAGATATTTAACGTTCGGCTTGCCAACTTTCCTAAACAAAACTGTATAAAAATGACTAAAACAATTAAGGGGGTCCTTTAATTTTGACTAAACGGACCTTCAGATTTACTTACTCAGTTGATTAATCAACAATATTCTTAGAATGATTACAACTAGAACATGACTATATGACAATACCCTTAAAATAAGGTTGCTTCAATATTTCGTGTGAATTGGCGATAGACGCGAGCAGACCAAGGATTCAAATCAATACAAGAGATCCACGAGGCAGAGAATGACATGGAAATATACTCAACATGGCAATGCAATTGAACTTTGGATGCTATAGTTCAGCACCGGAAAGATGGAATCACGCAAAAGTGACAACATAACCCAAGATGTAAAGGAGAGGACATGGCCTCAAATATCTCTCTGCCGCCGTGGTGCTCTGCTCCCAGTATGCTAGCGTCGACCGCTGCCAGTTATCTCTAACACAACACACATCAAGAGCAGACAATTTTCTGAGACATAAACTACACAACCCTATCTGGAGAACAGGTGAGCAATACAACTGGACTGAAACCAATGAGCCTCCGTGAGTTACTTGGCCAGTGCCAGCCCTTAAACTTTGATTAATAAGATCGCTAAAAATCATACCGAAGTTAAGATGACGAGACTTATCTCCAGGTTCACCATATTAGTGGCAGAGACAATAAATTGGCGACGCTCTTATCCGTATGTTCGCGGCAGAGTCTGGGGAAGGCAAGGGCCACGTGGAGCCGGATCTGGGGGTCAATTTCCTTCTCTCCGAGACACCCGGCTTCTTCTGCGACTTAGCCGGCAAACAGGAGAGGACCCCGGGTGGGGACCGATTCGGCAGCAGTTGGCGGATGGCGAGGTCTTCGGGGGGTGGGGTTGGGGGGGGGGGGGTGGTGTCTTGTGTAAAGGGGAAGACAACCGTGGTGAAGGGAAGGTCTGTATTCCACAGGAACGAGTTAGCATGGCACTCAGATATTTCCACGATTCGGCGGTAGGGGATCATTTGGGGTTCTACAAGACCTTGAACAGAGTTCGGGAACACATGTTTTGGCCCAACCTATATGGCGATGGCATGCGATTTGTTGGCAACTGTGTCCAGTGTAAGCGCGGTAAGCCCGATGTTGGGCCGCACAGAGAACTACTACAGTCGGTTAGCGAGCAGTGTCCTCTGGACCGCGACTCAAAGATCGAAACATCGATCGACGGAAACTGGCGCCAGAAACGCACCAGCTCACTCTATTTCATCCCCTTAGGGGTTGAACTTCCAAAAACACGAAAATACGTATTTTCTTATTTGTAACCTTGAAGTCAAATACCAATTTTCGTAGATATAGCCTTAAAAATACTTCCATAGTCCTTCCATAATTTTTTATCTCAAGATAAAATGTTCACCTACTATTTCACCTCATAGAGGTTAAATTCCCAATAATACTGGAACACATATTTCTTTATTTCTGACCTAGAAACCAGATACAAATTTTCGTCTGCCTAGCTTCAAAATTACCTTAATAGCTACATGTTTCAAAAATCCTTTCATTTCCTGTGTATCCCCCTTAGAGGTGGAATTTCGAAATATGCAGTATAAGCGGTATAAGATCAACAACCTTTCCAAATCTCAAGGTTTATTTTCCTTGGCGGTCTGGACTGTGTGAATTTCATAGTAATGGCCTCCACACAAACACACACACACACGCACACACACACACACACACACACACACACACACCACTAACAATGCCACCACCACCTCCTGGGGAAATTTCTGCAGACGCCCTTGTTCCACTGCAGTCATATTTTGCCGACGACCTACATTTAGCAGCGTGGGAGGGATAGTGTCGTGCAACAGACAGTATACTCAGTAGACAACGAACTGTTCGTTGTGAAATCAGGGACATAGGAACCGAGACTGACACAGAAGGTGCTGAAGGTGAAGCACACTAGACTCGTGTCTACCACGGCTTCAAATAGTATCGATTTACTATGAACGGAAGTTCCGAAAAGTGAGCAAGTAATTTTACAGTAACTTCAGTACCGATGGTGAGGATATACAACGAAAAACATTTCTATAATATTTCAGAAATAATGAAACATTCCACTCAAGTCGCGCGGCAGAAAACGCAATGGATATGCTTGCACTTAAGACGGAAGGCCCCACGTGCTTACGCAGGCTTACGACAGATCGCAAAATTCGGCAGTAGGGGTAAGCCAACCTCTTGTGCTGCCATCTGTTATTGATGCCAGGCATCAAGGTCTCAGTAGTTCGACCATCCACTGGAGAGTAGTTGCTTTATAAGTACTCCGTCTTCAGGCCACGAGTGACCTACTGGGACAGCACCATCCGACCGCCGTGTCATCATCTGTGGAGGATGTGAACAGGAGGGGCGGGGATCAGCACACTGTTCTCCCGGTCGTTATGATGGTTTTCTTTGACCGGAGCCGCTACTATTGGGTCGAGTAGCTCCTCGATTGGCATCATGAGGCGGCCTGGATGATCACCCATCCAAGTGCCTTCAACGCCCGACAACGCACTTAACTTCGGTGATCTCACGTGAACCGATGCCACCTCCGCGGCAAGTCCGTTGCTGCAGATATTTTAGAGTAGTTGTTACGTTTCATAATTATCTAGTTTACGGGGAAAATGTAAAAAAGGCGATTGTCACCGAAGCTACAACTAATCTGAATTTCTGGTTAGTTATCAAGTGGTCTTATGTGCAAGCCTGATTTTTTCATCCTTTGCGGTGGGAATGATTCAAACCCGTCATGTTCTTCTTATGAGGTGTTCTATTTATTTTGCACACAATGATCGTTTGTAGTTGTGTTGAGTTACCACCTTGATAAATTTTTGGATGGCGCACGTATCATAACTGAGATCTGCGCTTGCGCTTAATGGCTGAAGGTCAATTAGCGTAATGAGTAGTAGCGAATGTTATAGTAACATGTTTGTAAATTATTTCAGGTAAATTACCTTAGTAGTGTAATATTATCAGTATACCAGTACAGTATGTGGGCCAATTACGTTAGTCATGGAATACTATCCGTATAAGACTATGTCACCTTGATGTCCCGGAATTTGCTTCAATTTTGGAATCCACGAAAGAACTGGAAATTTTCCTTTACACAGCTTTCCATATAATTTCTATTACAGTGATTCAGTCTTGTCTGTCACTCGACTTTTCTGACTGTGAAATAAATTCTATCGCTCATGTGCTTATTACCTCTTCGTGTTTCCATTTGCCGATATTGCGCATAAACACATACATATCTCAACGTTGCTATGTACATTGATGGAACGACACACTTTTCTGTGGAGACACTGCAGTTTAGAGATAGAAAAACCGATCAGTTAAAACGACATGGGTATTTTAGTTCTGAATAACCGATGTCTTTCGGTATTTGTTTGCTCTCGGTTATAACAAGTATCTTTTTATATTTTCCTGATAACCACGTAAAAACAGATATACCAATTAGCCACAGTTGTCGTAGTAAAATTTTTAGTTTTCAAATAAACCTTTTTTAAAAAAGACGAGTAATTTTTATTCGTAAGATTTCCATAGCTCTTAAATACTGCGTTATTACAGAAAAAATGGGAAAAGTGATGTATGCCACTTTAATAACACTGCTGATAGAAACGAGCAACAAGTGAATTGGTCCAACATTGCCGAGACAATACTGTGCCTGTTATACAAGCAGTGCGCGAGAATGGACGCAGTTTCTCGCTGTTGTCGAACGTCAGTTGTAACACAGAATGGCACCATCTGGAAGCCTGGAAGTATTTTACGATATGCAGTACGAGTGAAGCACAATGGTCGATTTGGTCGACTTGCGACATCATACAAGGAAAAAAGTTAAAATTTTACAAATCATTCATAGTTCGGGATAAAATTAGAAAGTGCCTGATCTGCTGCCTGTGTCTACGTTATCTGCTTTTAGCCGTTAACAGAGAAATTAAAACGAAAAAGAGAGTTCTCCTGCCGCAGTTTTCACTCTTTATCGCTGGATTATACGTAATGCCCGCATAGTGCTGTGATAACCGATTTAAATATAATTTTTGAGCAGAGTTCTAAAAACTAAAATCAGTAGGATAATACTGGCAGTTTTCTGTGGTATAGAAGTACTCGCTATATTTTGAGAGAAACAGCGAACAGCGGACAAAGTTTTATTGGACTATTTAATTTAAAGAAATTAGAATTATATTAATACCGTCAGTTGCTCACGGGCGTTGATAAATATCAACGTGGACAAGTGAAAATGTGTGCCACGACCGGGACTCGAACCCGGGATCTCTTGCTAAAATGACAGACGCTCTATGCATCTAGGCCACCGAGGGCACAGTGTATGGTTCGACTGCAGGGACTATCTCGCGCACGCCTCCTGCGAGACTCACATTCTTACCTTGAATGTCCATACACTACAGTCGTAGAGTCCCACTCCAACACACTCATTCCTCGTGGAAGACATGTCCATATCCATATAAGTATATGGTTCTGGCAACACCAGCCATGACCTTCTTCTGTGAAGATGCACAAGTATTCCCCGAACTGTTACGGGACTTGGTAAGAATGTGTTCCACGAGTAATGAATGTGTTGGTGTGGGACACTACGAATGTAGTGCGTGGACATGGAAGGTGAGAATGTGAGTCTCGCGGGAAGCGTGCGCGAGATAGTACCTGCAGTCACACTATCGTCTGTGCCCTCGGTGGCTCAGATGGGCAGAGAGCCTGCCATGTAAGCAGGAGATCCCGGGTTCGAGTCCCAGACAGGCACACATTGTCACCTGTCCCCGTTGATATATATCGACACCCGTGAGCAGCTGACGGTATTAATATAATTCTAATTTCGTTCTGGACGGCTGCAGGTCATCATAAATGTATTTGACGTTTTGATTCCATTTATCAAGAAACTGAGAAAGTAAAAATTTTTATCTTTGTTTGATTTCTACGTTTACAAGAGGAAATAATGTAAATAAAATACTGAAAATCGGTTATTACAAGAACTGGTATTGTGATGGGCTTTAACAATTAGGTTAAAGTGAGGCTGGGAAACTGATAAGAGCCGAAAACCAGTTGTTTGAGCGATAACCGACATTCCCACTGCTGTTGTGAGTGGTAAGATTGACGCGCAAGGACATCTAGAACAGTTTCTCAGAAAGGTTACTGCAACTCTGATGTTCTCAAAATGAACGGGCCAGCCATTGGCGTCCGCGAGGGGGAAGGGGAGGGGGAGGGGAGGAGGTGGGGAGGGGAGGATAGGCAAAAGGGCACTTTCACCCGTCGCCCCTAACCATCCTTGGAATCTGGAGTAAAGAGTTTTTATTCGTTACAGTATACTCATACTCTTCCAGATAAGAATTCTCCACAATACTGCTAAACCTTAGCTTTGACCAGTTGTAGCGCTTATAGAGTTAGGGTCTTGTAGCTTGATGCACCTCGTAACTGACCAGCTGATTTGTACACAGAGTGCCAGTTTCAGAATCATGCACTCCAGCCCCGACGCGCCTTCCCCCCTCCCCACCACTGGAAATATTTCTGCAGACTCCAGTCTGCCACTGTGCATATATTTTGATAACATCCTGGTTTTAATAGCATCGAAGGAACAGCATTGTGGAGTAAAGGGTAGACCTAGCACAGACCACACCATTCACAATGAAACGCATCACTTAGTAGATGGTGAAGTACTTTGAAGCTCGCCAGATAGAAACAGAACCTCCTGGCACTGTATCTAACCCAAATTCTAATCTTACACTAATCTCTTGTATGTACCTACCACGCCCTCAAAGAGCCAACGATTTACTATTATCAAAAGTTCCGAAAAATGAGGAAGAAATTGACCCACACTTTTTACCGTTGTTCATTATTTCGATTACCCCATAAAGGGAATGGACTTGTAGCCACAGGTTACACAAGCGATAAATGGTTTAAAATACATAAAAAGAGATGACAATAGGAAACGATTTTTAAAGACACAATGATGCGGCTTTTACGATTTTTACAGGAAAAAAAAATGGATGACAAAATAAAGGTTTTTCAAAAATATGCTGGTGGACAATATTGGGGATTTTTTATCTTTATAGATGACTAGCGGAAAAGCTTGGTGTTGACCAGGCATTTATTTACAGCTGTGCGTCCACGTCCGTACTATGCAGCGTCTGGCCTTGTCCTGAGTTTTTATGACGTATCTCCTGAAACATGTGTCGTACAATGATATAATTTTGTAGGTGCATTCAGCGTCATATGCGGATACTGTCTGCAAAATTTATTGCGAATATAGTAGCAAAGAAGTAACAAATTTAAATGTCACGAATGCTGTGATCCCCACACACTTGGGTGCAACCAATGTACACAGGATGCTTGGCTCGATCATTATGGCTACCATCACCGCTGGTCGAAATTGGACCAGCTGTGTCGACGTAGTGAAAATATAAATGTGCATAACATGGTAAATGTCCATTCTTTCCAGCCATCAGACCTGATCTACGATCAAAAATATCATGTAAAAGTGGTAGGGGCAACGGCCTTGCCGCAGTGGATACACCGGTTCCCGTCAGATCACTGAAGTTTAGCACTTTCGGGCGTGGTCGGCACTTGGATGGGTGACCATCCGGGCCGCTATGCGCTGTTTCCATTTTTCGGGTTGCACTCAGCCTTGCGATGCCAATTGAGGAACTACTCGACCGAATAGTAGCGGCTCCAGTCAAAGGAAACTACCACAACGAGTGGGAGAGCCAGCTCCTCCTCCACCCTCAGTGAGAATGACGTGGCGGTCGGATGGTCCTGATTGGCCACTTGTGGCCTGAACACGGAGTGCTTTCTTAAAGGAGTGCTCCCTACATAAAACTGACAGTCTTGACTCAGGGACTGTCCACGGTAAATGCTGCATTGGACCTACGAATACTATTAAAATAACGGTTTGAGTTCTCTTTAGTTGTCCAATCATCTGAAGTGAGTCCTTATTGAAGTAAGCTGAAAAATAGATTTTATGTTAATGGCGGATAAATTTTATGTTAATGGCGGCAAATTAACTTTACCCTAATGACACACAAGGTCAATGCCGTTCCATCACGTAAAGTACTCTCAGATCGAAATGTTTTGCATTACCAAATCTCCAATGTAGATCCATCATACCGCAATTATAATTCTCAAAATAATTTGGAGCTACGTTCAATGCATATTTAAATGCATCTTTCAAAACAATACCAGAATTCTCATTAGATCATCATTATCAGTGCCTAGAGTATTCCAATTATTTCGTCTACCAAAAACCGCGTCTCACTATGGCTTTTTCAGTACGCTGTTTTGTTTTCCACTGCTGACAATAGAAACGATCTGGCAGATGTGACATTGTAGATGTCCAGTATGCGTGTCTTAATGCAAATAAACCGTCTGGAACATTTACCCTTGAACCTCCCTAGAATGGGATTTCATGGAACGTTATTACTTTCCTGTGTCCATTTCTATCACACCAGCTGATCGCCACGACTGGGGAGAGTGAGGAGGGGGTGGGGTGAAAGTTGGCAGCACTTTGAGTGGCAGAAACCTCACGTTTCCGTCATTTGTTTTCATAATGACGTAGTGCCAATTCGTCACATTGGACGCTTTTCTCTCGGAAACGTTTACATTCATCGTCTGGATATCAATGTCGCCTTCTGAGGTATGCAGTCGCACCACTCTGTACGAAATAGGTTCTAAGCTGATGCAGTTGACAAGTAACGTCGAAATATATCGTCACCTCGAAATATATCGACACCTCGAAATAAATCCACACCCAGAAATAAATCGCCAACCCGAAATAAATCGCAACCTCGAAATAAATCGACACCATGAAAAAAATCGAAACTTCGAAATAAATCGACACCTCCAAAAGACAGCTACATCGAAATGATTAGATATCCCGAAATATATCGACATCTAGACGCATTTCAGCTTACCATATAGATCGATATCTCGAATCTCACGGACCTCTCGAGATAAATCGAGGTATAGAAATATATCGATATCTTGAAATATATTGGTACCAAGTAATATAAAGATATCTCTAAAAATACAATATCTAGAAATTTATGGATTACTTGAGATATAGAGGTTTCTTGAAATATATCGATATCTCGAAAGGAATCGATATCTGAAGTACACCGATACATGGAATAATATATCGATAGCTCGAAATAAACAGACAACCCGATTTGTTTCGGTATATCAAACTAAATCGATATCTCGACATAAACGGATACTTCGAAATCAATTGATACCTCGAAATAAATGGATGCCTCAATATAGATAGATATCTCGAAATAAATCGACATCTCGATATAATGAGTGCTTCGACATAAGTCGATATATCGAAATGAATCGATAATGGGAAAGAATGGACGTCTTGAAAAAAATCTGTACCCCTAAGAAAACGATTCTCGAAATAAATAGGTATATCGAAATATATCGCTATCTCGATAAATACCGATATCTAGTGGTCGGATATATGTTTCAAGTTGACTTGACATATCAGTATAGTTCGATATACATCAAAATACTTTGGATTTTCAATATACCGATAGATTTCTAGACCTCGGGGAAAAAATCGCCGATCCGACCTCAGTGCAAAAACGCAGACCTAGGGAAAAAACGCCGACCTCGGGGAAAAACGCAGACCTCGAGGGAAAAACGTCGACCTCGGGGTAAAACGCCGACCTCGTGGGAAAACGCCGACCTTCGGAAAACTGCCGACCTCAGGAAAAATCCAGTTCCATTAATTTACACAGACACTAATGTATGTCACCATTAGGTTCTCAAAATACAACCAAATTCCTGGTATTTATCACCTCACACAAAAAGTGGTCGTGACAGAAAAGTCTCGTTCTTTAGAAAGTTTAGAATGAGATGTTCTAAATATTGCAGTTTATCCATTTACAATAATCTACAAGCACTGCACAATGAGAAGAGACTGTCAACCACAGCACTTTGAAATAGTGGACAGCCAGGAAGACAGAGGTTGCATTGCTGTTTCTAATCCTCTGGTGCTTGAGATTTAGAATCCAGGATTGCCTCGAATGAGAACAGCAATAATGGATGTCCTGCACCAGTGTAGAACTTACTCTGGAACTCCACAGAAAATCACAAGGCACAATTATATCACATCATTCTCAGCAAACTACAGAAGCCTCTAATGGACGTAACAACGTTGTCACCTCCTTCACCAGTGAAAGATCTTAGTAGCTATTGAGTCAAGAGTAGGTGGCCAATTAATAATTTGTTGTTCAAAGCTAACTTCAGTGTATATGGGAATACTCAGTGGACATCTTTAACCATCATATTTTACTGTCTAAGATATGTCAACTTCTCAGACTATAAGTATAAGCAGAGCTTGGTCTTTCCCAATCCGAGATTGTTTAGAATGGGTATCAAGGGAATCAGATCCACTGGGCATTTAGAGCAACCTGCTTTAAACAATATGAGCAGGCAGTAGACACAGACACAGAATTTGGAATTTCTCTGTGAAGTGGTTACCTTCATCGTCTGAAAACTTATGTTGTGTGCTGCGCTATGTGGAGGTACTAATAGCAACACAGTAAAACACAGAAGAAGCTTATAAGTTGATGTAATCAGCCAGTAAGAAGCACTAAACTTTAAGTTTTAGTAATCGATTATTGACTTATTATCCGGCTTTGGTGCCTTGACATTACCGACGACCTTAAGATTTTGCATGAAGAGAGGCCTAAAAGCCACGTTACACGAGAGAATGTGAAAAGTGTTCATATGTAGTAAAAACCTAAGAAATAAGCCCGTTTTCGTCATTTGCTATCAAATCGACGTATTGCCAGAGCGTTACATTGGCAGCTTTTCTCTCTGAAACGGTTACATTTATCGTCTGCAAACTTATGTCGCGTGCTAAGGAATGCTGAGACACTAAAAACAACACAGTAGAACATAGAGGAAGCTTCTAGGTTGATGTAATTAGCCCGTAGGAAACAGTACAATTCAGGTTTTAGTTATCGATTAGTTGGGAGCTCCAATGTTAGGCGCGTAATGGGGCCCCTTAGGGATACGGCGGCTAAGGAGGGGAAGAAATCCAGTGTGCACTTCGTGTGCATTCCGGGAGGAGTCATTCCTGATGTGGAAAGGGTCATTCCGGATGCCATGAAGAGCACAGGGTGCAGCCAGCTGCAGGTGGTGGCACATGTCGGCACTAATGACGTGTGTCGCTTTGGATCAGAGGAAATTCTCTCTGGATTCCAGCGGCTATCTGATTTGGTGAAGGCTGCCGGTCTTTCTTACGAGATGAAGGCAGAGCTGACCATCTGCAGCATCGTTGAGAAAACCGACTGCGGACCTTTGGTGCAGAGCCGGATGGAGGGTCTGAATCAGAGGCTCAGACGGTTTTGCAACCTTATTGGCTGCAGATTCATTGACTTGCGCCATAGGCTGGTGGGGTTGCGGGTTCCGCTGAATAGGTCAGGAGTTCACTACACTCAGCTGGCGGCTACACGGGTAGCGGAGGCTGTGTGGCGTGGACTGGGCGGTTTTTTAGGTTAGAAGGCCTCGGGAAAGTGCGGGATGGGCTGCAATGTCAAAGGGTGCTTGGCAATTACAGGACGTGCTTGGATCAAGGAACAGTCGGAATTATAGTTGTAAATTGTTGTAGTTGCGCTGGAAAAGTCCCTGAGCTTCAAGCGCTAATAGAAAGCACAGAAGCTGATATCGTTATAGGTACAGAAAGCTAGCTAAAGCCTGAAATAAGTTCTGCAGAAATTTTTACGAAGTCTCAGACGGTGTTCAGGAAAGATAGATTAGGCAGAATTGGTGGTGGAGTGTTTGTGTCTGTCAGTAGTGGTTTATCTTGTAGTGAAGTCGAAGTAGATACTCCGTGTGAATTGGTGTGGGTGGAGGTTATACTTAAAAGCCGAATTAAGTTAACAATTAGCTCCTTCTACCGACCCCCAGACTCCGATGATACAGTTGCAGAACAGTTCAGAGAAAGTTTGAGTCTCGTAACAAATAAATACCCAACTCATACGGTTATAGTTGGTGGGGATTTCAACCTACCCTCGGTATGTTGGCAAAAATACTTGTTCAAAGCCGGTGGTAGGCAGAAAACGTCTTCCGAGATTGTCCTAAATGCATTCTCCGAAAATTATTTCGAGCAGTTAGTCCACGAACCCACGCGAATTGTAAATGGTTGCGAAAACACACTTGACCTCTTGACCACAAACAATCCAGAGCTGATAGAGAGCATCATGACTGATACAGGGATTAGTGATCACAAGGTCATTGTAGCTAGGCTCAATACCATTTCTTCCAAATCCATCAGAAACAAACGCAAAATAATTTTATTTAAAAAAGCGGATAAAGTGCCACTAGAAGCCTTCCTAAAAGACAATTTCCATTCCTTCCGAACTGACTATGCGAATGTAGACGAGATGTGGCTCAAATTCAAAGACATAGTAGCAACAGCAATTGAGATATTCATACCTCATAAATTGGTAAGAGATGGAACGGATCCCCCGTGGTACACAAAAAAAGTCCGAACGCTGTTGCAGAGGCAACGGAAAAAACATGCGAAGTTCAGAAGAACGCGAAATCCCGAAGATGGGCTAAAATTTACAGACGCGCGAAATTTGGCACGTACTTCGATGCGAGATGCCTTTAATAGGTTCCACAACGAAACATCGTCTCGAAATTTGGTAGAAAATCCGAAGAAATTCTGGTCGTATGTAAAGTAGACAAGCGGCAAGACGCAGTCAATACCTTCGCTGCGCAGTGCCGATGGTACTGTTATCGACGACTGTGCTGCTAAAGCGGAGTTATTGAACGCAGTTTTCCGAAATTCCTTCACCAGGGAAGACGAATGGAATATTCCAGAATTTGAAACACGAACATCTGCTAGCATGAGTTTCTTAGAAGTAGATACCTTAGGGGTTGCGAAGCAACTCAAATCGCTTGATACGGGCAAGTCTTCAGGTCCAGATTGTATACCGATTAGGTTCCTTTCAGATTACGCTGATACTATAGCTCCCTACTTAGCACTCATATACAACCGCTCGCTCACCGATAGATCTATACCTACAGATTGGAAAATTGCGCAGGTCGCACCAGTGTTCAAGAAGGATAGTAGGAGTAATCCATTTAACTACAGACCTATATCATTGACGTCGGTTTGCAGTAGGGTTTTGGAGCATATACTGTATTCAAACATTATGAATCACCTCGAAGGGAACGATCTATTGACACGTAATCAGCATGGCTTCAGAAAACATCGCTCTTGTGCAACGCAGCTAGCTCTTTATTCGCACGAAGTAATGGCCGCTATCGACAGGGGATCTCAAGTTGATTCCGTATTTATAGATTTCCGGAAAGCTTTTGACACCGTTCCCCACAAGCGACTTCTAATCAAGCTGCGGAGCTATGGGGTATCGTGTCAGTTGTGCGACTGGATTCGTGATTTCCTGTCAGGAAGGTCGCAGTTCGTAGTAATAGATCGCAAATCATCGAGTAAAACTAAAGTGATATCAGGTGTTCCCCAGGGAAGCGTCCTGGGACCTCTACTGTTCCTGATCTATATAAATGACCTGGGTGACAATCTGAGCAGTTCTCTTAGACTGTTCGCAGATGATGCTGTAATTTAACGTCTAGTAAGGTCATCCGAAGACCAGTATCAGCTGCAAAGCGATTTAGAAAAGATTGCTGTATGGTTTGTCAGGTGGCAGCTGACGCTAAATAACGGAAAGTGTGAGATGATCCACATGAGTTCCAAAAGAAATCCGTTGGAATTCGATTACTCGATAAATAGTACAATTCTCAAGGCTGTCAATTCAACTAACTACCTGGATGTTAAAATTACGAACAACTTCAGTTGGAAGGACCACATAGATAATATTGTCGGGAGGGCCAGCCAAAGGTTGCGTTTCATTGGCAGGACACTTAGAAGATGCAAGAAGTCCACTAAAGAGACAGTTTACACTACACTCGTTCGTCCTCTGTTAGAATATTGCTGCGCGGTGTGGGATCCTTACCAGGTGGGATTGACGGAGGACATCGAAAGGGTGCAAAAACGGGCAGCTCGTTTTGTATTATCGCGTTATAGGGGAGAGAGTGTGGCAGATATGATACACGAGTTGGGATGGAAGTCATTACAGCATAGACGTTTTTCGTCATGGCGAGACCTTTTTACGAAATTTCAGTCACCAACTTTCTCTTCCGAATGCGAAAATATTTTGTTGAGCCCAACCTACATAGGTAGGAATGATCATCAAAATAAAATAAGAGAAATCAGAGCTCGAACAGAAAGGTGTAGCTGTTCGTTTTTCCCGCTCGCTGTTCGGGAGTGGAACAGTAGGAGATAGTATGATTGTGGTTCGATGAACCCTCTGAAAAGCACTTAAATGCGAATTGCAGAGTAGTCATGTAGATGTAGATGTAGATGATTTATTAGCCGGCTTTGGTGCCAGTGAAATTACCGACTACCTTAAGATTTGGCATTAAACAAGGTCTGGCAGCCACGTTACACGAGAGAATGTGAAAAGTGTTCATATGTACTAAAAACCAAGGAAATCCGCCCGTTTTCACACCTGCTTTCGAATCCACGTAATGCCAGATCGTCACATTGGCCGTTTCCTCTCTGAAACGGTTACATTTATTGTTTGCATAGCTATGTAGCGTGCTGCGGTTTGCGGAGACACTAAAAGCACCATAGTAAAACACAGAAGAAGCTTTTAATTTGGTGTAATAGCCAGTAAGAAGCAGTACAATTCAAGTTTTAGTTATCGATTATTGAATTTTTAGCCGGCTTTGGTGCCTTGGACATGAGCTAGGACCTTAAGATTTGGCATGAAGGGAGGTCTGGCAGCCACGTTGCACGGGAGAAAGTGAGAAGTTTTTATGTGCAGTAAAAACCTAAGAAATCCGCCCGTTTTCGTCATCTGCTTTCGAATCGACGTAATGCCAGATCGTCACATTGGCCGTTTTCCCTCTGAAACGGTTACATTTATCGTGTGCAAACTTATGTCGCGTGTTGCGGTATGCGGAGACACTAAAAGCACCATAGTAGAACACAGAAGAAGCTTCTAAGTTGATGTAATAGCCAGTAAGCAACTGTACAATTGAAGTATTAGTTATCGATTAGTGAATTTTTAGAAGGCTTTAGTGCATTCGACATGAGCTAGGACCTTACGATTTAGTATGAAGGGAGGTCTATGAGCCATATCGCACGGGAGAATGTGAAAAGTGTTCACATCTAGTAAAAACCTGAGAAATCCGCCCGTTATCGTCATTTGCTATCGAATCGAATTAATGCCAGATCGTCACATTTTCCGCTCTTCTTTCTGAAACGGTTACATTTATCGTGTGCCATGCTATGTCGCTTGCTGCGGTAGTCGGAGACACTAAAAGCACCATAGTAGAACAGAGAAGAAGCTTCTAAGTTGATCTAATAGCCAGTAAGCAGCTGTACAATTCAAGTATTAGTTACCGAGTATTGACTTTTAAGATGGCTTTAATGCACTGGACATGAGCTAGGACCTTACGTTTTAGTAAGAACGTAGATCTAGCTGCCACGTTGCACGGGAGAACGTGAAAAGTGTTCACATCTAGTAAAAACCTGAGAAATCCGCTCGTTTTCGTCATTTGCTATCCAATCGACTTAATTACAGATCGTCGCATTGGCCGCTCTTCTCTCTGAAACGATTACATTTATCGTGTGCAAAGCTATGTCGCGTGCTGCAGTATGCGGAGACACTAAAAGCACCATAGTAGAACAGAGAAGAAGCATCTAAGTTGATGTAATAGCAAGTAAGAAGCAGTACAATTCAAGTTTTAGTTGTCAGTTATAGACTTTTTAGATGGCTTCAGTGCATTGTACATGAGCTAGGACCTTAATATTTAGTATGAAAGGAGGTCTAGCGGCCACGTTGCACGGGAGAACGTGAAAAGTGTTCATATCTAGTAAAAACCTGAGAAATCCGACCGTTATAGTCATTTGCTATCGAATCGACGTAATGCCAGATCGTCACATTTTCCGCTCTTTTTTCTGAAACGGTTACATTTATCGTGTGCAAAGCTATGTCGCGTGCTGCGGTATGCGGAGACACTAAATACACCATAGTAGAACACAGAAGAAGCTTCTAAGTTCATGTAATACCCAGTAAGAAGCAGTACAATTCAAGTATTAGCTTTCGATTATTGACTTTTTAGCCGGCTTTGGTGCCTTGGACTTGAGCTTGGACCTTAAGATTTTGCATGAAAGGAGGA
Source organism: Schistocerca gregaria (assembly GCF_023897955.1). Taxonomy (NCBI): domain Eukaryota; kingdom Metazoa; phylum Arthropoda; class Insecta; order Orthoptera; family Acrididae; genus Schistocerca; species Schistocerca gregaria. The sequence goes on along the minus strand of NW_026062008.1, from coordinate 129,557 downwards.
CTAGCAGAAGCGTTGCACGGGATAATGTGAAAAGTCTTCTTATGTAGTAAAAACCTGAGATATCAGTCCGTTTTCGTCATTTTTTATCAAATCGACTTTAAGCCAGATCGTTACATTGGCCGCTCTTCTCTCTGAAACGGTTACGTTTATCGTCTCCAAAGAAGTGTCACGTGCTGCGGTATGCGGAGACACTAAAAGCACTATACTAGAACACATAGGAAACTTCCAAGTTGATGTAGTAGCCAGTAACACGTAGTTCAATTCAAGTTTTTGTTATGGATTATTCACTTTTTAGCCGGCTTTGGTGCCTTGGACACGAGCTAGGACCTTAAGATTCTGCATGAAAGGAGGACTAGCAGCCGCGTTGCACGGGAGAATTTGAAAAGTGTTCTTATGTAGTTAAAACCTGAGATATCCGTCCGTTTTCGTCATTTGTTATCAAATCGACTTAAAGCCAGATTGTTACATTGGCCGCTCTTCTCTCTGAAACGGTTACATTTATCGTCTGCAAACTTATGTTGCGTGCTAAGGAATGCGGAGACACTAAAAACAACACAGTAGAACACAGAAGACGCTTCTAGGTTGATGTAATTAGCCCTTAGGAAACAGTACAATTCAGGTTTTAGTTATCGATTATTGATTTATTAGCCGGCTTTGGTGCCAGTGGAATGACCGACTACCGTAAAATTTGGCATTAATCAAGGTCTGATGAGCCACGTTTGCACGAGAGAATGTGAAAAGTGTTCATATGTACTAAAAACCTAAGAAATCCGCCCGTTTTCGTCATTTTTTATCGTATCGACTTAAAGCCAGATCGTCACATTGGCCGGTCTTCTCTCTAAAACGGTTACATTCATCGTGTGCAAAGCTATGTCGCGTGCTGCGGAATGCGGAGACACTAAAGCCACGATAGTACAACACAGAAGAAGTTTCTAAGTTGACGTAATAACCAGTAAGAAGCAGTCAAATTCAAGTTTTAGTTATTGATTAATGACTTTTTAGCCGGCATTGGTGCCTTGTACATGCGCTAGAATCTTATGATTTTGCATGAAGGAAGGTCTATCAGCCACATCGCACAGGAGAATGTGGAAAGTGTTCACATCTAGCAAAAACCTGAGAAATTCGCCCGTTTTCGTCATTTGCAATCGAATCGACTTAATGCCAGATCGAATATTGGCAGCTCTTCTCTCTGAAACGGTTACATTTATCGTGTGCAAAGCTATGTCGCGTGCTGCAGTATACGGAGACACTAAAAGCACCAAAATAGAGCACAGAAGAAGTTTCTAAGTTTATGTAATAGCCAGTAAGAAGCAGTACAATTCAAGATTCAGTTGTCGATTACTATCATTTTAGCCTTCTTTGGTACCTTGGACACGAGCAAGGACCTTACGATTTTGCATAAATGGAGGACTAGCAGCTGCGTTGCACGCGAGAATGTGAAAAGTGTTCATACGTAGTAAAAACCTGAGATATCCGTCCGTTTTCGTCATTTGTTATCATATCGACTTAAAGCCAGATCGTTACATTGGCCGCTCTTCTCTCTGAAACGGTTTCATTTATCGCTTGCAAAGCCATGTCGCGTGCTGCGTGCCGCGTTGCTATTGAGATTGTGAAAAGTGTTCATATGTACTAAAAAGATGAGAAATCCGTCCGTTTTCGACATTTGTTATCGAATCGACTTAAAGCCAGGTCGTCACATTGGCCGCTCTTCTCTCTGAAACGGTTTTATTTATAGTCTGCAAAGCTATGTCGCGTGCTGAGGTATGCGGAGGCACTAAAAGCACCATAGTAGAACACACGTGAAGTTTCTAAGCTGATGTAGAAGCCAGTAAGAAGAAGTATAATTCAAGTTTTAGTTATCGATTATTGACTTTTTAGCCGGCTTTGTTGCCTTGGGCATGAGCTAGGACCTTAAAATTTTGCATGAAAGGAGGACTAGCAGCCGCGTTGCAAGGAAGAATGTGAAAAGTGTTCTTATGGAGTAAAAACCTGAGATATCGGTCCGGTTTCGTCATTTGTTATCAAATCGACTTGAAGCCAGATTGTTACATTGGCCGTTCTTCTCTCTGAAACCATTAAATTTATTGTCTGCAAAGGTATGTCGCTTGCTGCAGTATACGGAGACACTAAAAGCACCATAGTAGAACACAGAAGTAGCTTCTAAGTTGATGTAATAGCCAGTAAGATGTAGTACAATTCACATTTTAGTTATCGATTATTGACTTTTTAGACGGCTTTGGCGCCTTGGATTTGAACTAGGACCTTAAGTTTTTGCATAATGAAGGACTAGCAGCCGCTTTGCACGGGTAATTTGAAAAGTGTTCATAAGTAGTAAAAACCTGCGAAATCTGTCCGTTTTCGTCATTTGTTATCGTATAGACTTAAAGCCAGATCGTCACATTGGCCGCTCTTCTCTCTGAAACGGTTATATTTATAGTGTGCAAAGCTATGTCGCGTGTTGCGGTATGCGCGATACACTAAAAGCATCATAGCAGAACACAGAAGAAGCTTCAAAGTTGATGTAATAGCAAGTTAGAAATAGTACAATTCAAGTTATAGTTATCGATTATTGACCTTTTACCCTTCTTTGGTGATTTGGACATTAGCTAGGACCTTAAGATTTTGCATAAAGGGATGTCTAGCAGCCACTTTGCACGGGAGTATGTAAAAAGTGTTCATATATATAGTAAAAACCTGAGAAATCCGTCCGTTTTCGTCATTTGTTAACCATTCGACTTAAAGCCAGTTCGTCACATTGGCCGCTCTTCTCTCTGAAACCGTTTCATTTATCGTCTGCAAAGCTATGTCGTGTGCTGCGGTATGGGCTCGACACGTAAAGCACCATAGTAGAACACAGAAGAAGCTTCTAAGTTGACGTAATAGCTAGTAAGAAACAGTACAATTCAAGTTTTAGTTATTGATTATTTACCTTTTACCTTTCTTTGGTGCTTGCTTGATGGGAAGTCTGGCAGCCACGTTGCACGAGAGAATGTGAAAAGTGTTTATATGTAGTAAAAACCTGAGAAATCGGGCCGTTTTCGTTTTTTCTTATCGAATCGAATTAAAGCCAGATCGTCACACTGCCCGCTCTTGCCTCTGAAACGGTTACATTTATCGTCTGCATAGCTATGTCGCGTGCTGCGGCTTGCGGAGACACTAAAAGCACCATAGTAGAACACAGAAGAAGTTTCTAAGTTGAAGTAATAGCCAGTAAGAAGTAGTACAATTCACGTGTTAGTAATCGATTATTGACTTTTTATACGGGTTTGGCGCCTTGGACTTGTGCTAGGACCTTAAGTTTTTGCATGATGAAGGACTAGCAGCCGCTTTGCACGGGTAATTTGAAAAGTTTCCAGAATGAGATTTTCACTCTGCAGCGGAGTGTGCGCTGATATGAAACTTCCTGGCAGATTAAAACTGTGTGCCCGACCGAGACTCGAACTCAGGACCTTTGCCTTTCGCGGGCAAGTGCTCTACCAACTGAGCTACCGAAGCACGACTCACGTCCAGTACTCACAGCTTTACTTCTGCCAGTATCCGTCTCCTACCTTCCAAACTTTTCAGAAGCTCTTCTGCGAGCACTTGCCCGCGAAAGGCAAAGGTCCTGAGTTCGAGTCTAGGTCGGGCACACAGTTTTAATCTGCCAGGAAGTTTCATATCAGCGCACACTCCGCTGCAGAGTGAAAATCTCATTCTGGAAACATCCCCCAGGCTGTGGCTAAGCCATGTCTCCGCAGTATCCTTTCTTTCAGGAGTGCTAGTTCTGCCGGTTCGCAGAAGAGCTTCTGTAAAGTTTGGAAGGTAGGAGACGGATACTGGCAGAAGTAAAGCTGTGAGTACCGGACGTGAGTCGTGCTTCGGTAGCTCAGTTGGTAGAGCACTTGCCCGCGAAAGGCAAAGGTCCTGAGTTCGAGTCTCGGTCGGGCACACAGTTTTAATCTGCCAGGAAGTTACAATTTGAAAAGTGTTCATATGTGCTAAAAACCTGAGACATCTGCCATTTTCGCCATTTGTTATCAAATCGATTTAAAGCCAGATCGTTACATTGGCCACTCCTCTCTCTGAAACGGTTTCATTTATCGTCTGCAAAGCTGTGTCGTGTGCTGCGGTATGGGCTAGACACTAAAAGCACCATAGCAGATCACAGAAGAAGCTTCTAAGTTGATGTAATAGCCAGTAAGAAACACTACAATTCAAGTTTTAGTTATCGAATATTGACCTTTTACCCTTTTTGGTGCCTTGGACATGAGCTAGGACCTTAAGATTTTGCTTGATGGGGAGTCTAGCAGACGCGTTGCACGGGAGAATGTGAAAAGTGTTCATATGTAGTAACAACCTGAGATATCCGTCCGTTTTTGTCATTTGTTATCCAATCGACTTAAACCCAGAACGTCACGTTGGCCGCTCTTCTCTCTGAAACGGTTACATTTATCGTCTACAAAGCTATGACGCGTGATGCGATATGCGGAGGCACTAAAAGCACCATAGTGGAACACAGAAGAAGCTTCTAAGCTGATGTAATAGCTAGTAAGAAGTATTACAATTCACGTATTAGTTATCGATTATTGTCCCTTTAGCCGTCTTTGGTGTCTTGTACATGAGCTAGGACATTAAGATTTTGCATTAAAGGAGGACCAGCAGCCGCGTTGCTCGGGAGAATGTGATAAGTGTTGATAAGTAGTAAAAACCTGAGAAATCCGTCCGTTTTCCTCATCTCTTATCAAATCGTCTTAAAGCCAGAACGTTACATTGGCCGCGATTCTCTTTGTAACGGTTACATTTATCGTCTTCACAGCTATGTCGGGTGCTGTGGTATGCTTAGACAATAAATGCACCATAGTAGAACACAGAAGAAGCTTCTAAGTTGATGTAATAGCCAGTAAGAAATAGTACAATAACGTTTTAGATATCGATTATTCACTTTTTAGCTGGGTTTGGGGCCTTGGACATGAGCTAGGACCTTCAGATTTTGCATCTAAGGAGGACTAGCAGCTGCGTAGCACGGGAGAATGTGAAAAGTGTTCATATATAATAAAAACCTGAGATATCCGTCCGTTTTCGTCATTTGTTATCGAATCGACTTAAAGCCAGATCATCACACTGGCCGCTCTTCTATCTGAAACGGTAACATTTAACGCTTGCAAAGCTATGTCGCGTGCTGCGGTATGCCGAGACACTAACAACACCATAGTAGAACACGGAAGAAGCTTCTAAGTTGATGTAATTGCCAGTAAGAAATAGTACAATAACGTTTTAGATATCGATTATTGACTTTTTAGCTGGCTTTGGGGCCTTGGACATGAGCTAGGGCATTAAGATTTTGCATCAAAGGAGGACTAGCAGCTGCGTTGCACGGGAGAATGTGAAAAGTGTTCATATATAGTAAAAACCTGAGATATCCGACGGTTTTCGTCATTTGTTATCGAATCGACTTAAAGCCAGATCGTCACACTGGCCGCCCTTCTCTCTGAAACTGTTACATTTATCGTCTGCAAAGCTATGTCGAGTGCTGCGGTATGCAGAGATACTAAAAGCACCATAGTAGAACACAGAAGCAGCTTCTAAGTTGATGTAATAGCCAGTAAGAAGTAGTACAATTCAAGTTATAGTTATCGATTATTGACTATTTAGCCGTCTTTCGTGCCTTGGACATAAGCAGTGACATTAAGATTTGCGCATGAAAGGAGGACTAGCAGCTGCGTTGCACGGACGAGAATGTGAAAAGTGTTGATAAGTAGTAAAAACCTGAGAAATCCGTCCGTTTTCCTCATCTGTTATCAAATCGACTTAAAGCCAGAACGTTAGATTGGCCGCTATTCACTCTGTAACGGTTACATTTATCGTCTGCAAAGCTATGTCGCGTGCTGTGGTATGCGAAGACAATATAGGCACCATAGTAGAATACAGAAGAAGCTTCTAAGTTGATGTAATAGCCAGTAAGAAGTAGGACGATAATGTTTTAGATATCGATTATTGACTTTTTAGCTGGCTTTGGGGCCTTGGACATGAGCTAGGACCTTAAGACTTTGCATCAAAGGAGAACTAGCAGCTGCGTTGCACGGGAGAATGTGAAAAGTGTTCACATGTAGTACAAACCTGAGAAATCCGTCCGTTTTCGTCATTTCTTATCAAATCGACTTAAAGCCAGAACGTTACATTGGCCGCTCTTCTCTCTGAAACGGTACCATTTATCTCCTGCAAAGCTATGTCGCGTGCTGCGGTATGCCGAGACACTAACAGCACCATAGTAGAACACAGAAGAAGCTTCTAAGTTGATGTAATTGCCAGTAAGAAGTAGTACAATAACGTTTTAGATATCGATTATTGACTTTTTAGCTGGCTTTGGAGCCTTGGACATGAGGTAGGACCTTCAGATTTTGCATCTAAGGAGGACTAGCAGCTGCGTTGCACGGGAGAATGTGAAAAGTGTTCATATATAGTAAAAACCTGAGATATCCGTCCGTTTTCGTCATTTGTTATCGAATCGACTTAAAGCCAGATCATCACACTGGCCGCTCTTCTCTCTGAAACGGTTACATTTATCGTCTGCAAAGCTATGTCGAGTGCTGCGGTATGCAGAGATACTAAATGCACCATAGTAGAACACAGAAGAAGCTTCTAAGTTGATGTAATAGCCAGTAAGAAGTAGTACAATTCAAGTTTTAGTTATCGATAATTGACTATTTAGCCGTCTTTCGTGCCTTGGACATAAGCTGTGACATTAAGATTTGCGCATGAATGGAGGACTAGCAGCTGCGTTGCACAGGCGAGAATGTGAAAAGTGTTGATAAGTAGTAAAAACTTGAGAAATCCGTCCGTTTTCCTCATCTGTTATCAAATCGACTTATAGCCAGAACGTTACATTGGCCGCTATTCTCTCTGTAACGGTTACATTTATCGTCTGCAAAGCTATGTCGCGTGCTGTGGTATGCGGAGACAATATAGGCACCATAGTAGAATACAGAAGAAGCTTCTAAGTTGATGTAATAGCCAGTAAGAAGTAGCACGATAACGTTTTAGATATCGATTATTGACTTTTTAGCTGGCTTTGGGGCCTTGAACATTAGCTACGGCATTACGATTTTGCATCAAAGGAGGACTAGCGGCTGCGTTGCACGGGAGAATGTGAAAAGTGTTCATATGTAGTAAAAACCTGAGAAATCCGTTCGTTTTCGTCATTTCTTATCAAATCGACTTAAAGCCAGATCGTAACATTGGTCGCTCTTCTCTCTGAAACGGTTACATTTATCGTCTGCAAAGCTATGTCGAGTGCTGCGGTATGCAGAGATACTAAATGCACCATAGTAGAACACAGAAGAAGCTTCTATGTTGATGTAATAGCCAGTAAGAAGTAGTACAATTCAAGTTTTAGTTATCGATTATTGACTATTTAGCCGTCTTTCGTGCCTTGGACATAAGCTGTGACATTAAGATTTGCGCATGAATGGAGGACTAGCAGCTGCGTTGCACAGGCGAGAATGTGAAAAGTGTTGATAAGTAGTAAAAACCTGAGAAATCCGTCCGTTTTCCTCATCTGTTATCAAATCGACTTAAAGCCAGAACGTTACATTGGCCGCTATTCTCTCTGTAACGGTTACATTTATCGTCTGCAAAGCTATGTCGCGTGCTGTGGTATGCGGAGACAATATAGGCACCATAGTAGAATACAGAAGAAGCTTCTAAGTTGATGTAATAGCCAGTAAGAAGTAGCACGATAACGTTTTAGATATCGATTATTGACTTTTTAGCTGGCTTTGGGGTCTTGAACATTAGCTACGGCATTAAGATTTTGCATCAAAGGAGGACTAGCGGCTGCGTTGCACGGGAGAATGTGAAAAGTGTTCATATGTAGTAAAAACCTGAGAAATCCGTTCGTTTTCGTCATTTCTTATCAAATCGACTTAAAGCCAGATCGTCACATTGGTCGCTCTTCTCTCTGAAACGGTTACATTTATCGTCTGCAAAGCTATGTCGCGTGCTGCGGTATGCGGAGACACTAACAGCACCATAGTAGAAATCAGATGAAACTCCTAAGTTGATGTAATAGCCAGTAAGAAGTAGTGCAATAACGTTTTAGATACCGATTATTGAATTTTTAGCTGGCTTTGGGGCCTTGGACATGAGCTAGGACCTTAAGATTTTGCATCAAAGGAGAACTAGCGGCTGCGTTGCATGGGAGAATGTGAAAAGTGTTCATGTGTAGTAAAAACCTGAGAAATCCGTCCGTTTTCGTCATTTCTTACCAAATCGACTTAAAGCAAGACCGTCACATTTGTCGCTCTTCTCTCTGTAACTGTTACATTTAACCATCTGCAAAGCTATATCGCGTGCTGCGGTATGTAGAGACACTAACAGTACCATAGTAGAACCCTGGTGAAACTTCTAAGTTGAAGTAATAGCCAGTAAGAAGTAGTGCAATAACGTTTTAGATATCGATTATTGACTTTTTAGCTGGCTTTGGGGTCTTGGACATGAGCTAGGGCCTTAAGATCTTGCATCAAAAGAGGACTAGCAGCTGCGTTGCACGGGAGAATGTGAAAAGTGTTCACATGTAGTACAAACCTGAGAAATCCGTCCGTTTTCGTCATTTCTTATCAAATCGACTTAAAGCCAGAACGTTACATTGGCCGCTCTTCTCTCTGAAACGGTACCATTTATCTCCTTTAAAGCTATGTCGCGTGCTGCGGTATGCCGAGACACTAACAGCACCATAGTAGAACACAGAAGAAGCTTCTAAGTTGATAACACTGCCAGTAAGAAGTAGTACAATAACGTTTTAGATATCGATTATTGACTTTTTAGCTGGCATTGGGTTCTTGAACATGAGCTAGGACCTTAAGACCTTTCATCAAAGGAGGACTAGCAGCTGCGTTGCACGGGAGAATGTGAAAAGTGTTCATATGTAGTAAAAACCTGAGAAAACCGTTCGTTTTCGTCATTTCTTATCAAATCGACTTACAGCAAGATCGTCACATTGGTCGCTCTTCTCTCTGAAACTGTTACATTTATCATGTGCAAAGCTATGTCGCGTGCTGCGGTTTGCGGATACTCTAACAGCACCATCGTAGAACACAGATGAAACTTCTAAGTTGATGTAATAGCCAGTAAGAAGTAGTACAATAACGTTTTAATTATCGATTATTGACTTTTTAGCTGGCTTTGGGGTCTTGGACATGAGCTAGAACCTTAAGACTTTGCATCAAAGGAGGACTAGCAGCTGCGTTGCACGGGAGAATGTGAAAAGTGTTCATATGTTGTAAAAACCTGAGAAATCCGTCCGTTTTCGTCATTTCTTATCAAATCGACTTAAAGCCAGGACGTCACATTGGTCGCTCTTCTCTCTGAAACGGTTACATTTATCGTCTGCAAAGCTATATAGCGTGCTGCGGTATGCAGAGACACTAACAGTACCATAGTAGAACACTGATGAAACTTCTAAGTTGATGTAATAGGCAGTAAGAAGTATTGCAATAACGTTTCAGATATCGATTATTGACTTCTTAGCTTGCTTTGGGGTCTTGGAAATGAGCTAGGACCTTAAGACTTTGCATCAAAGGAGGACTAGCAGCTGCGTTGCACGGGAGAATGTGAAAAGTGTTCATATGTAGTAAAAACCTGAAAAATCCGTCCGTTTTCGTCATTTCTTATCAAATCAAATTAAAGCCAGAACGTTACATTGGCCGCCCTTCTCTCTGAAACGGTACCATTTATCGCTTGCAAAGCTATGTCGCGTGCTGCGGTATGCCGAGACACTAACAACACCATAGTAGAACACGGAAGAAGCTTCTAAGTTGATGTAATTGCCAGTAAGAAGTAGCACAATAACGTTTTAGATATCGATTATTGACTTTTTAGCTGGCTTTGGGGCCTTGGACATGAGCTAGGGCCTTAAGATTTTGCATCAAAGGAGGACTAGCAGCTGCGTTGCACGGGAGAATGTGAAAAGAGTTCACATGTAATACAAACCTGAGAAATACGTCCGTTTTCGTCATTTCTTATCAAATCGACTTAAAGCCAGAACGTTACAATGGCCGCTCTTATCTCTGAAACGGTACCATTTATCGCCTGCAAAGCTATGTCTCGTGCTGCGGTATGCCGAGACACTAACAGCACCATAGTAACGCAGAAGAAGTTTTTAAGTTGATGTAATAGCCAGTAAGAAGTAGTACATTAACGTTTTAGATTTCGATTATTGACTTTTTAGCTGGCTTTGGGGCCTTGGACTTGAGCTAGTACCTTAAGATTTTGCATCAATGGAGAACTAGCAGCTGCGTTGCACGGGAGAATGTGAAAAGTGTTCATATGTAGTAAAAACATGAGAAATCCGTCCGTTTTCGTCATTTCTTATCAAATCGACTTAAAGCCAGATCGTCACATTGGCCGCTCTTCTCTCTGAAACGGTTACATTTATCGTCTGCAAAGCTATGTCGCGTGCTGCGGCATGCGGAGACACTAACAGCACCATAGTAGAACACTGATGAAACTTCTAAGTTGATGTAATAGCCAGTAAGAAGTAGTATAATAACGTTTTAGATATCGATTATTGACTTTTTAGCTGGCATTGGGTTCTTGAACATGAGCTAGGACCTTAAGACCTTTCATCAAAGGAGGACTAGCAGCTGCGTTGCACGGGAGAATGTGAAAAGTGTTCATATGTAGTAAAAACCTGAGAAATTCGTCCGTTTTCGTCATTTCTCATCAAATCGACTTAAAGCCAGATCGTCTCATTGGTCACTCTTCTCTCTGAAACGGTTACATTTATCGTCTGTAAAGCTATGTCACATGCTGCGGTATGCGGAGACACTAACAGTACCATAGTAGAACACAGATGAAACTTCTAAGTTGATGTGATAGCCAGTAAAAAGTAGTACAATAACGTTTTATATATCGATTATTGACTTTTTATTTGGCTTTGGGGCCTTGGACATGACCTAGGACCTTAAGATATTGCATCAAAAAAGGACAAGCAGCTGCGTTGCACGGGAGAATGTGAAAAGTGTTCATATGTGGTAAAAACCTGAGAAATCCGTCCGTTTTCGTCATTTCTCATCAAATCGACTTAAAGCCAGATCGTCTCATTGGTCACTCTTCTCTCTGAAACGGTTACATTTATCGTCTGTAAAGCTATGTCACATGCTGCGGTATGCGGAGACACTAACAGAACCATAGTAGAACACAGATGAAACTTCTAAGTTGATGTGATAGCCAGTAAAAAGTAGTACAAAAACGTTTTATATATCGATTATTGACTTTTTATTTGGCTTTGGGGCCTTGGACATGAGCTAGGACCTTAAGATATTGCATCAAAAAAGGACTAGCAGCTGCTTTGCACGGGAGAATGTGAAAAGTGTTCCTATGTAGTAAAAACCTGAGAAATCCGTCCGTTTTCGTCATTTCTCATCAAATCGACTTAAAGCCAGATCGTCTCATTGGTCACTCTTCTCTCTGAAACGGTTACATTTATCGTCTGTAAAGCTATGTCACATGCTGCGGTATGCGGAGACACTAACAGCACCATAGTAGAAAACAGATGAAACTTCTAAGTTGATGTAATTGCCAGTAAGAAGTAGTACAATAACGTTATAGATACCGATTATTGACTTTTTAGCTGGCTTTGGGGTATTGGACATGAGCTAGGACATTAAGATTTTGCATCAATGGAGAACTAGCAGCTGCGTTGCACGGGAGAATGTGAAAAGTGTTCATTCGTAGTAAAAACCTGAGAAATCCGTCAGTTTTCGTCATTTCTTATCAAATCGACTTCAAGGCAGAACGTCACATTGGCCGCTCTTCTCTCTGAAACGGTTACATTTATCGTCTGCAAAGCTGTGTCGCGTGCTGCGGTATGCGGAGACACTAACAGTACCATAGTAGAACACAGATGAAACTTCTAAGTTGATGTGATAGCCAGTAAAAAGTAGTACAAAAACGTTTTATATATCGATTATTGACTTTTTATTTGGCTTTGGGGCCTTGGACATGAGCTAGGACCTTAAGATATTGCATCAAAAAAGGACTAGCAGCTGCTTTGCACGGGAGAATGTGAAAAGTGTTCATATGTAGTAAAAACCTGAGAAATTCGTCCGTTTTCGTCATTTCTCATCAAATCGACTTAAAGCCAGATCGTCTCATTGGTCACTCTTCTCTCTGAAACGGTTACATTTATCGTCTGTAAAGCTATGTCACATGCTGCGGTATGCGGAGACACTAACAGCACCACAGTAGAAAACAGATGAAACTTCTAAGTTGATGTAATTGCCAGTAAGAAGTAGTACAATAACGTTATAGATACCGATTATTGACTTTTTAGCTGGCTTTGGGGTATTGGACATGAGCTAGGACCTTAAGATTTTGCATCAAAGGAGGACTAGCAGCTGCGTTGCACGGGAGAATGTCAAAAGTGTTCATATGTAGTAAAAACCTGAGAAATCCTTCAGTTTTCGTCATTTCTTATCAAATCGACTTAAAGCCAGATCGTCACATTGGTCTCTCTTCTCTCTGAAACTGTTACATTTATCATCTGCAAAGATATGTCGCGTGCTGCGGAATGCGGAGACACTAACAGCACCATAGTGGAACACAGATGAAACTTCTAAGTTGATGTAATTGCCAGTAAGAAGTAGTACAATAACGTTTTAGATATCGATAATTGACTTTTTAGCTGGCTTTGGGGTCTTGGACATGTGCTAGGACCTTAAGACATTGCATCAAAGGAGGACTAGCAGCTGCGTTGCACGGGAGAATGTGAAAAGTGTTCATATGTAGTAAAAACCTGAGAATTCCGTCAGTTTTCGTCATTTCTAATCAAATCGACTTCAAGGCAGAACGTCACATTGGCCGCTCTTCTCTCTGAAACGGTTACATTTATCGTCTACAAAGCTATGTCGCGTGCTGCGGTATGCGGAGACACTAACAGTACCATAGTAGAACACAGATGAAACTTCTAAGTTGATGTGATAGCCAGTAAGTAGTAGTACAATAACGTTATAGATACCGATTATTGACTTTTTAGCTGGCTTTGGGGTATTGGACATGAGCTAGGACCTTAAGATTTTGCATCAAAAGAGAACTAGCAGCTGCGTTGCACGGGAGAATGTGAAAAATGTTCATATGTAGTAAAAACCTGAGAAATCCGTCAGTTTTCGTCATTTCTTATCAAATCGACTTCAAGGCAGAACGTCACATTGGCCGCTCTTCTCTCTGAAACGGTTACATTTATCGTCTGCAAAGCTGTGTCGCGTGCTGCGGTATGCGGAGACACTAACAGTACCATAGTAGAACACAGATGAAACTTCTAAGTTGATGTGATAGCCAGTAAAAAGTAGTACAATAACGTTTTATATATCGATTATTGACTTTTTATTTGGCTTTGGGGCCTTGGACATGACCTAGGACCTTAAGATATTGCATCAAAAAAGGACTAGCAGCTGCGTTGCACGGGAGAATGTGAAAAGTGTTCATATGTCGTAAAAACCTGAGAAATCCGTCCGTTTTCGTCATTTCTCATCAAATCGACTTAAAGCCAGATCGTCTCATTGGTCACTCTTCTCCCTGAAACGGTTACATTTATCGTCTGTAAAGCTATGTCACATGCTGCGGTATGCGGAGACACTAACAGCACCATAGTAGAAAACAGATGAAACTTCTAAGTTGATGTAATTGCCAGTAAGAAGTAGTACAATAACGTTATAGATACCGATTATTGACTTTTCAGCTGGCTTTGGGGTATTGGACATGAGCTAGGACCTTAAGATTTTGCATCAAAAGAGAACTAGCAGCTGCGTTGCACGGGAGAATGTGAAAAGTGTTCATATGTAGTAAAAACCTGAGACATCCGTCCGTTTTCGTCATTTCTTATCAAATCGACTTAAAGCCAGATCGTCACATTGGTCGCTCTTCTCTCTGAAACGGTTACATTTATCGTCTGCAAAGCTATGTCGCGTACTGCGGTATGCATAGACACTAACAGCACCATAGTAGAAAACAGATGAAACTTCTAAGTTGATGTAATAGCCAGTAAGAAGTAGTACAATAACGTTATCGATACCGATTATTGACTTTTTAGCTGGCTTTGGGGTCGTGGACATGAGCTAGGACCTTAAGATTTTGCATCCATAGAGAACTAGCAGCTGCGTTACACGGGAGAATGTGAAAAGTGTTCATGTGTAGTAAAAACCTGAGAAATCCGTCCGTTTTCGTCATTTCTTATCAAATCGACTTAAAGCCAGATCGTCACATTGGTCGCTCTTCTCTCTTAAACGGTTACATTTATAGTCTGCAAAGCTATGTCGCGTGCTGCGGTATGCGGAGACACTAACAGCACCATAGTAGAACAATGATGAAACTTCTAAGTTGATGTAATAGCCAGTAAAAAGTAGTACAATAACGTTTTAGATATCGATTATTGACTTTTTAGCTGGCATTGGGGTCTTGGACATGAGCTAGGACCTTAAGACTTTGCATCAAAGGAGGACTAGCAGCTGCGTTGCACGGGAGAATGTGAAAAGTGTTCATGTGTAGTAAAAACCTGAGAAATCCGTCCGTTTTTGTCATTTCTGATCAAATCGACTTAAAGCCAGATCGTCACATTGGTCGCTCTTCTCCCTGAAACGGTTACATTTATCGTCTGCAAAGCTATGTCGCGTGCTGCGATATGCGGAGACACTAACAGCACCATAGTAGAACACTGATGAAACTTCTAAGTTGATGTAATAGCCAGTAAGAAGTAGTACAATAACGTTTTAGATATCGATTATTGACTTTTTAGCTGGCTTTGGGGTCTTGGACATGAGCTAGGAACTTAAGACTTTGCATCAGAGGAGGACTAGCAGCTGCGTTGCACGGGAGAAGGTGAAAAGTGTTCATATGTAGTAAAAACCTGAGAAATCCGTTCGTTTTGTTCATTTCTTATCAAATCGACTTAAAGCCACATCGTCACATTGGTCGCTCTTCTCTCTGAAACGGTTACATTTATCGTCTGCAAAGCTATGTCGCGTGCTGCGGTATGCGGAGACACTAACAGCACCATAGTAGAACACTGATGAAACTTCTAAGTTGTGTATTAGCCAGTAAGAAGTAGTACAATAACGTTTTAGATATCGATTATTGACTTTTTAGCTGGCTTTGGGGTCTTAGACATGAGCTAGGACCTTAAGACATTGCATCAAAGGAGGGCTAGCAGCTGCGTTGCACGGGAGAATGTGAAAAGTGTTCATGTGTAGTAAAAACCCGAGAAATCCGTCCGTTTTCGTCATTTGTTATCGAATCGACTTAATGTCAGATCGTCTCATTGGCCGCTCATATCTCTGAAACGGTTACATTTATCGTCTGCAAAGCTATGGCCCGTCCTGCGGTATGCGGAGACACTAAAAGCACCATAGTAGAACACAGAAGAAGCTTCTAAGTCGATGTAATAGCCAGTAAGAAGTAGTACAATTCAAGTTTTAGTTATCGATTTTTGACTTTTTAGTCGGCTATGTAATAGCCAGTAAAATGTAGTACACTTCAAGTTTTAATTATCGATTATTGAATTTTTAGCCTTATTTGTTGCCTTGGACATGACCTAGGACTTTAAGATTTTGCATGAAAGGAGGAATAGCAGCCGCGTTGCACGGGAGAATGTGAAAAGTGTTCATATGTAGTAAAACCCTGAGAAATCCGTCCGTTTTCGTCATTTGTTATCGAATCGACTTAAAGCCAGATCGTCACATTGGTCACTCTTCTCTCTGAAACGGTTGTACTTATCGTCTGCAAAGCTATGTCGCGTGCTGCGGTATGCGGAGACAGTAAAAGCACTATAGTAGAACCCAGATGAAGCTTCTAAGTTCATGTAATAGCCAGTAAGAAGTAGTACAATTCAAGTTTTAGGTATCGATTATTGACTTTTTAGCCGGTTTTGGTGCATTGGACATGAGCTAGGACCTTAAGATTTTGCATGAAAGGAGGACTAGCAGCCGCGCTACACGGACGAATGTGAAAAGTGTTCATATGTAGTAAAAACCTGAAAATCCGTCCGTTTTCGTCATTTGTTATCGAATCGTCTTAAAGCCAGATCGTCACATTATCCGCTCTTCTCTCTGAAACGATTACATTTATCGTCTGCAAAGCTATGTCGCGTGCTACGTTATCCGGAGACACTAAAAGCATCATAGTAAAACACAGATGAACCTTCTAAGTTGATGTAATAGCCAGTAAAAAGTAGTACTATTCAAGTTTTTGTTATCGATTATTGACGTTTTACCAATCTTAGGTGCTTGGACATGAGCTAGGACTTTAAGATTTGGCATGAAGGGAAGTCCAGTGGCCGCGTTGCACGGGAGAATGTGAAAAGTGTTCATATGTAGTAAAAATCTGAGAAATTCTTCCGTTTTCGTCATATGTTATGGAATCGACTTAAAGCCAGATCGTCACATTGGCCGCTCTTCCCTCTGAAACGAATACATTTATCGTCTGCAAAGCTATGTCGCCTGCTACGTTATCCGGAGACACTAAAAGTACCATAGTAGAACACAGACGAAGCTTATAAGTTGATGTAATAGCCAGTAAGAAGTAGTACAATTCAAGTTTTTGTTACCGATTATTGACTTTTTACCCTTCTTTGGTGCTTGGACATGAGCTAGGACCTCAAGATTTTGCATGAAGGGAAGTCTAGTGGCCGCGTTACAGGGGAGAATGTGAAAAGTGTTCATATGTAGCAAAAAACTGAAAAATTTGTCCGTTTTCGTCATTTGTTATCGTATCGAATTAAAGCCATATCGTCAAATTAGCCGCACTTCTCTCATAAACGGTTACATTTATCGTCTGCAAAGCTGTGTCGCGTGCTGCGTTATACGGAGACACTAAAAGCACCATAGTAGAACACAGATAAAGCTTCTAAGTTGATATAATAGCCAGTAAGAAGTAGTACAACTCAAGATTTAGTTATCGATTATTGACTTTTTAGCTGGCTTTTCTGCCTTGGACATGAGCTAGGACTTTATGATTCTGCATGAAAGGAGGACTAGCAGCCGAGTTGCATTGGAGAATGTGAAAAGTGTTCATATGTATTAAAAACCTGAGAAATCCGTCCGTTTTCGTCATTTGTTATCGAATCGACTTAAAGCCAGATCGTCACATTGGCCGCTCTTCCCTCTGAAACGGTTACATTTACCGTCTGCAAAGCTGTGTCGCGTGCTGCGGTATGCGGAGATACTAAAAGCACCATAGTAGAACACTGAAAAAACTAATAAATTTATGTAATAGCCAGTAAGGTGTAGTGCAATTCACGTTTTAGCTATCGATTATTCACTTTTTAGCTGGGTTTGGGGCCTTGGACATGAGCTAGGACCTTCAGATTTTGCATCTAAGGAGGACTAGCAGCTGCGTAGCACGGGAGAATGTGAAAAGTGTTCATATATAATAAAAACCTGAGATATCCGTCCGTTTTCGTCATTTGTTATCGAATCGACTTAAAGCCAGATCATCACACTGGCCGCTCTTCTATCTGAAACGGTAACATTTAACGCTTGCAAAGCTATGTCGCGTGCTGCGGTATGCCGAGACACTAACAACACCATAGTAGAACACGGAAGAAGCTTCTAAGTTGATGTAATTGCCAGTAAGAAATAGTACAATAACGTTTTAGATATCGATTATTGACTTTGTAGCCGGCTTTGGTGCCTTGGGCATGAGCTAGGACCTTACGATTTTGCGTGAAAGGAGGACTAGCAGCCGCGTTACTAGGGTGAATGTGAAAAGTGTTCATATGTAGTGAAAACCTGAGAAATCCGTATGTTTTCGTCAATTGTTGTCGAATCGACTTAAAGCCAGATCGTCAAATTGGTCGCTCTTCCCTCTGAAACGGTTATATTATTCGTCTGCAATGCTATGTCGCTGGGTGCAGTATGCATAGACACTTAAAGCACCATAGTACAACACAGAAGAAGCTTCTAAGTTAATGTAATAGCCCGTAAGAAGTAGTACAATTCAAGTTTTCGATATCGATTATTCACTATTTAGCCTGCTTTGATGCCTTGTACATGAGCTAGGACCTTAAGTTTTTGCATGAAAGGAGGACTATTAGCCGCGTTGCACGGGACAATGTAAAAAGTGTTCATATGTAGTAAAAACCTGAGAAATCCGGCCCTTTTCGTCATTTGTTATCGAATCGACTTAAAGCCAGATCGTCACATTGGCCGCTCTTCTCCCTGAAACGATTACAATTATCATCTGCAAAGCTATGTCGCACGCTGCGGTATGCGGAGACACTAAAAGCACCATAGTAGAACACAGATGAAGCTTCTAAGTTGATGTAATAGCCAGTAAGAAGTACTGCACTTCAAGTTTTTGTTTTCGATTATTGACCTTTTAGATTTTTTGGTGCCTTGGACATGAGCTAGGACCTTAAGATTTTGCATGAAAGGAGGACTAGCAGCCGTGTTGCACGGGAGAATGTGAAAAGTGTTCATATGTAGTAAAAACCTGAGAAATACGTCCGTTTTCGTCATTTGTTATCGAATCGACTTAAAGTCAGATCATCACATTGGCCGCTCATCTGTCTGAAACGGTTACATTTATCGTCTGCAAAGCTATGTCGCATGCTGCGGTATGCGGAGACACTAAAAGCACCATAGTGGATCACAGATGAAGCATCTACGTTGATCTAATAGCCAGTAAGAAGTAGTACAATTCAAGTTTTAGGTATCGATTATTGACTTTTTAGCTGGCTTTGGTGCCTTGGACATGAGCTAGGACCTTAAGATTCTGCATGAAAGAAGGACTAGCAGCCGAGTTGCACGGGAGAATGTGAAAAGTGTTCACACGTAGTAAAAACCTGAGGAACCCGTCCATTTTCGTCATTTGTTATCGAATCGACTTAAAGCCAGATCGTCACATTGCCCGATCTTCTCTCTGAGACGGTTGTACTTATCGTCTGCAAAGCTATGTCGCGTGCTGCGGTATACGGAGACACTAAAAGCACCATAGTAGAACACAGATGAAGCTTCCTAGTTGTTGTAATAGCCAGTAAGAAGTAGTACAATTCAAGTTTTAGTTAACGATTATTGACTTTTTAGCTGGCTTTGGTGCCTTGGACATGAGGTAGAATCTTAAGATTCTGCATGAAAGGAGGACTAGCAGCCGAGTTGCACGGTAGAATGTGAAAAGTGTTTATATGTAGTAAAAACGTGAGAAATCCGTTACTTTTCGTCATTTGTTATCGAATCGACTTAAAGCCAGATCGTCACATTGGCCGCCCTTCTGTCTGAAACGGTTACATTTATCGTCTGCAAAGCTATGTCGCATGGTGCGGTATGCGCAGACACTAAAAGCACCATAGTGGATCACAGCTGAAGCATCTAAGTTGATGTAATAGCCAGTAAGAAGTAGTACAATTCAAGTTTTAGGTATCGATTATTGACTTATTTGCTGGCTTTGGTGAATTGGACATGAGCTAGGACCTTAAGATTCTGCATTAAAGGAGGACTAGCAGCCGCGTTGCACGGGAGAATGTGAAAAGTGTTTATACGTAGTAGAAACCTGAGAAATCCGTCCGTTTTCGTAATTTATTATCGAATCGACTTAAAGCCAGATCGTCACATTGGCCGCTCTTCTCTCTGAAACGGTTACATTTATCGTCTGCAAAGCTATGTCGCGTTCTGCGGTATTTGGAGACACTAAAAGCACCATAGTAGAAAACAGATGAAGCTTCTAAGTTGATGTAATAGCCAGTAAGAAGTAGTACAATTCAAGTTTTAGGTATCGATTATTGACTTTTTAGCTGGCTTTGGTGATTTGGACATGAGCTAGGACCTTAAGATTCTGCATGAAAGGAGGACAAGCAGCCGAGTTGCATGGGAGAATGTGAAAAGTGTTCATATGTAGTAAATACCTGAGAAATTCGTCCGTTTTCGTCATTTGTTATCGAATCGACTTAAAGCCAGATCGTCACATTGGCCGCTGTTCCCTCTGTAACGGTTGTACTTATCGTTTGCAAAGCTATGTCGCGTGCTGCGGTATGCGGAGACACAAAAGGCACCATAGTGGACACACAGATGAAGCTTCTAAGTTGATGTAATAGCCAGTAAGAAGTAGTACAATTCAAGATTTACGTATCGATTATTGACTTTTTTGCTGGCTTTGGTGCCTTGGACATGAGCTAGGACCTTAAGATTCTGCATGAAAGGAGGACTAGCAGCCGAGTTGTATGGGACAATGTGAAAAGTGTTCATATGTAGTAAAAACCTGAGAAATCCGTCCGTTTTCGTCATTTGTTATCGAATCGACTTGAAGCAAGATCGTCACATTGACCGCTCTTATCTCTGAAACGGTTACATTTATCGTCTGCAAAGCTATGTCGCGTTCTGCGGTATTTGGAGACACTAAAAGCACCATAGTAGAACACAGATGAAGCTTCTAAGTTGATGTAATAGCCAGTAAGAAGTAGTACAATTCAAGTTTTAAGTATCGATTATTGACTTTTTAGCTGGCTTTGGTGATTTGGACATGAGATAGGACCTTAAGATTCTGCATGAAAGGAGGACAAGCAGCCGAGTTGCATGGGAGAATGTGAAAAGTGTTCATATGTAGTAAATACCTGAGAAATTCGTCCGTTTTCGTCATTTGTTATCGAATCGACTTAAAGCCAGATCGTCACATTGGCCGCTGTTCCCTCTGAAACGGTTGTACTTATCGTTTGCAAAGCTATGTCGCGTGCTGCGGTATGCGGAGACATAAAAGGCACCATAGTGGACACACAGATGAAGCTTCTAAGTTGATGTAATAGCCAGTAAGAAGTAGTACAATTCAAGATTTACGTATCGATTATTGACTTTTTTGCTGGCTTTGGTGCCTTGGACATGAGCTAGGACCTTAAGATTCTGCATGAAAGGAGGACTAGCAGCCGAGTTGTATGGGACAATGTGAAAAGTGTTCATATGTAGTAAAAACCTGAGAAATCCGTCCGTTTTCGTCATTTGTTATCGAATCGACTTGAAGCAAGATCGTCACATTGGCCGCTCTTCTCTCTGAAACGGTTGTACTTATCGTCTGCAAAGCTATGTCGCGTGCTGCGGTATGCGGAGACACTAAAAGCACCATACTGGATCACAGATGAAGCATCTACGTTGATGTAATAGCCAGTAGGAAGTAGTACAATTCAAGTTTTAGGTATTGATTATTGACTTTTTACCCTTCTTTGGTGCCTTGGACATGAGTTAGGTACTTAAGATTTTGCATGAAAGGAGGACTAGTAGCCGCGATGCGCAGGAGAATGTGAAAAGTGTTCATACGTAGTAAAAACCTGAGAAATCCGTCCGTTTTCGTCATTTGTTATCGAATCGACTTAAAGCCAGATCGTCACATTGGCCGCTCTTCTGTCTGAAACGGTTACATTTATCGTCTGCAAAGCTATGTCGCATGCTGCGGTATGCGGAGACACTAAAAGCACCATAGTGGATCACAGATGAAGCATCTACGTTGATGTAATAGCCATTAAGAAGTAGTACAATTCAAGTTTTAAGTATCGATTATTGACTTTTTAGCTGGCTTTGGTGCCTTGGACATGAGCTAGGACCTTAAGATTCTGCATGAAAGGAGGAGTAGCAGCCGAGTTGTACGGGAGAATGTGAAAAGTGTTCACACGTTGTAAAAACCTGAGCAACCCGTCCATTTTCGTCATTTGTTATCGAATCGACTTAAAGCCAGATCGTCACATTGGCCGATCTTCTCTCTGAAACGGTTGTACTTATCGTCTGCAAAGCTATGTCGCGTGCTGCGGTATACGGAGACACTAAAAGCACCATAGTAGAACACAGATGAAGCTTCCTAGTTGATGTAATTGCCAGTAAGAAGTAGTACAATTCAAGTTTTAGTTATCGATTATTGACTTTTTAGCTGGCTTTGGTGCCTTTGACATGAGGTAAGACCTTAAGATTCTGCATGAAAGGAGGAGTAGCAGCCGAGTTGCACGGGAGAATGTGAAAAGTGTTCATATGTAGTAAAAACGTGAGAAATCCGTTACTTTTCGTCATTTGTTATCGAATCGACTTAAAGCCAGATCGACACATTGGCCGCCCTTCTGTCTGAAACGGTTACATTTATCGTCTGCAAAGCTATGTCGCATGGTGCGGTATGCGGAGACACTAAAAGCACCATAGTAGAACACAGATGAAGCTTCTAAGTTGATGTAATAGCCAGTAAGAAGTAGTACAATTCAAGGTTTAGGTATCGATTATTGACTTTTTAGCTGGCTTTGGTGACTTGGACATGAGCTAGGACCTTACGATTCTGCATGAAAGGAGGACTAGCAGCCGAGTTGCAAGGGAGAATGTGAAAAGTGTTCATATGTAGTAAAAACCTGAGAAATCCGTCCGTTTTCGTAATTTGTTATGGAATCGACTTAAAGCCAGATCGCCACATTGGCCGCGATTCTCTCTGAAACGGTTGTACTTATCGTCTGCAAAGCTATGTCGCGTGCTGCGGTATGCGTAGACACTAAAAGCATCATAGTAGAACACAGATGAAGTTTCTAAGTTGATGTAATAGCCAGTAAGAAGTAGTACAATTCAAGATTTACCTATCGATTAATGACTTTTTTGCTGGCTTTTGTGCCTTGGACATGAGCTAGGACCTTAAGATTCTGCATGAAAGGAGGAGTAGCAGCCGAGTTGTATGGGACAATGTGAAAAGTGTTCATATGTAGTAAAAACCTGAGAAATCCGTCCGTTTTCGTCATTTGTTATCGAATCGACTTGGAGCAAGATCGTCACATTGGCCGCTCTTCTATCTGAAACGGTTGTACTTATCGTCTGCAAAGCTATGTCGCGTGCTGCGGTATGCGGAGACACTAAAAGCACCATAGTAGAACACAGATGAAGCTTCTAAGTTGATGTAATAGCCAGTAAGAAGTAGTACACTTCAAGTTTTAGGTATCGATTATTGACTTTTTAGCAGGCTTTGGTGCCTTGGACATGAGCTACGTCCTTAAGATTCTGCATGAAAGGAGGACTAGCAGCCGCGTTGCACGGGAGTATGTGAAAAGTGTTCATATGTAGTAAAAACCTGAGATATCCGTCCATTTTCGTCATTTGTTATCGAATCGACTTATAGCCAGATCGTCACATTGGCCACTCTTCTCTCTGAAACGGTTATACTTATCGTCTGCAAAGCTATGTCGCGTGCTGCGGTATGCGAAGACACTAAAATCACCATAGTGGACACACAGATGAAGCTTCTAAGTTGATGTAATAGCCAGTAAGAAGTAGTACAATTCAAGTTTTAGGTTATGGATTATTGACTTTTTAGCTATCTTTGGTGCCTTGGAAATGAGCTAGGACATTAAGATTCTGCATGAAAGGAGGACTAGCAGCCGCGTTGCATGGGAGTATGTGACAAGTGTTCATATGTAGTAAAAACCTGAGAAATCCGTCCGTTTTCGTCATTTGGTATCGAATAAACTTAAAGCCAGATCTTCACATTGGCCGCTCTTCTCTCTGAAACGGTTGTACTTAACGTCTGCAAAGCTATGTCGCGTGCTGCGGTATGCGGTGACACTAAAAGCACCATAGTAGAACACAGACGAAACTTCTAAGTTGATGTAATAGCCAGTAAGAAGTAGTACAATTCAAGTTTTAGGTATCGTTATTGACTTTTTAGCTGGCTTTGGTGCCTTGGACATGAGCTAGGACCTTAAGATTCTGCATGAAAGGAGGACTAGCAGCCGAGTTGCATGGGAGAATGTGAAAAGTGTTCATATGTAGTAAAAACCTGAGAAATCCGTCCGTTTTCGTAATTTGTTATGGAATCGACTTAAAGCCAGATCGTCACATTGGCCGCTCTTCTCTCTGAAACGGCTGTACTTATCGTCTGCAAAGCTATGTCGCGTGCTGCGGTATGCGTAGACACTAAAAGCACCATAGTAGAACACAGATGAAGCTACTAAGTTGATGCAATAACCAGTAAGAAGTAGTCCAATTCAAGATTTAGGTATTGAATATTGACCTTTTAGCTGGCTTTGGTGCCTTGGACATGACCAAGGACCTTAAGATTCTGCATGAAAGGAGGACTAGCAGCCGAGTTGCACGGGAGAATGTGAAAAGTGTTCATATGTAATAAAAAAATGAGAAATCCGTCCGTTTTCGTCATTTGTTATCGAATCGACTTAAAGCCAGATCGTCACATTGGCCGCCCTTCTGTCTGAAACGGTTACATTTATCGTCTGCAAAGCTATGTCGCATGGTGCGGTATGCGCAGACACTAAAAGCACCATAGTGGATCACAGATGAAGCATCTAAGTTGATGTAATAGCCAGTAAGAAGTAGTACAATTCAAGTTTTAGGTATCGATTATTGACTTATTTGCTGGCTTTGGTGCCTTGGACATGAGCTAGGACCTTAAGATTCTGCATTAAAGGAGGAGTAGCAGCCGCGTTGCACGGGAGAATGTGAAAAGTGTTTATACGTAGTAGAAACCTGAGAAATCCGTCCGTTTTCGTAATTTATTATCGAATCGACTTAAAGCCAGATCGTCACATTGGCCGCTCTTCTCTCTGAAACGGTTACATTTATAGTCTGCAAAGCTCTGTCGCGTTCTGCGGTATTTGGAGACACTAAAAGCACCATAGTAGAACACAGATGAAGCTTCTAAGTTGATGTAATAGCCAGTAAGAAGTAGTACAATTCAAGTTTTAGGTATCGATTATTGACTTTTTAGCTGGCTTTGGTGATTTGGACATGAGCTAGGACCTTAAGATTCTGCATGAAAGGAGGACAAGCAGCCGAGTTGCTTGGGAGAATGTGAAAAGTGTTCATATGTAGTAAATACCTGAGAAATTTGTCCGTTTTCGTCATTTGTTATCGAATCGACTTAAAGCCAGATCGTCACATTGGCCGCTGTTCCCTCTGAAACGGTTGTACTTATCGTTTGCAAAGCTATGTCGCGTGCTGCGGTATGCGAAGACACAAAAGGCACCATAGTGGACACACAGATGAAGCTTCTAAGTTGATGTAATAGCCAGTAAGAAGTAGTACAATTCAAGATTTACGTATCGATTATTGACTTTTTTGCTGGCTTTGGTGCCTTGGACATGAGCTAGGACCTTAAGATTCTGCATGAAAGGAGGACTAGCAGCCGAGTTGTATGGGACAATGTGAAAAGTGTTCATATGTAGTAAAAACCTGAGAAATCCGTCCGTTTTCGTCATTTGTTATCGAATCGACTTGAAGCAAGATCGTCACATTGACCGCTCTTATCTCTGAAACGGTTACATTTATCGTCTGCAAAGCTATGTCGCGTTCTGCGGTATTTGGAGACACTAAAAGCACCATAGTAGAACACAGATGAAGCTTCTAAGTTGATGTAATAGCCAGTAAGAAGTAGTACAATTCAAGTTTTAGGTATCGATTATTGACTTTTTAGCTGGCTTTGGTGATTTGGACATGAGATAGGACCTTAAGATTCTGCATGAAAGGAGGACAAGCAGCCGAGTTGCATGGGAGAATGTGAAAAGTGTTCATATGTAGTAAATACCTGAGAAATTCGTCCGTTTTCGTCATTTGTTATCGAATCGACTTAAAGCCAGATCGTCACATTGGCCGCTGTTCCCTCTGAAACGGTTGTACTTATCGTTTGCAAAGCTATGTCGCGTGCTGCGGTATGCGGAGACATAAAAGGCACCATAGTGGACACACAGATGAAGCTTCTAAGTTGATGTAATAGCCAGTAAGAAGTAGTACAATTCAAGATTTACGTATCGATTATTGACTTTTTTGCTGGCTTTGGTGCCTTGGACATGAGCTAGGACCTTAAGATTCTGCATGAAAGGAGGACTAGCAGCCGAGTTGTATTGGACAATGTGAAAAGTGTTCATATGTAGTAGAAACCTGAGAAATCCGTCCGTTTTCGTCATTTGTTATCGAATCGACTTGAAGCAAGATCGTCACATTGGCCGCACTTCTCTCTGAAACGGTTGTACTTATCGTCTGCAAAGCTATGTCGCGTGCTGCGGTATGCGGAGACACTAAAAGCACCATACTGGATCACAGATGAAGCATCTACGTTGATGTAATAGCCAGTAGGAAGTAGTACAATTCAAGTTTTAGGTATTGATTATTGACTTTTTACCCTTCTTTGGTGCCTTGGACATGAGTTAGGTACTTAAGATTTTGCATGAAAGGAGGACTAGTAGCCGCGATGCGCAGGAGAATGTGAAAAGTGTTCATACGTAGTAAAAACCTGAGAAATCCGTCCGTTTTCGTCATTTGTTATCGAATCGACTTAAAGCCAGATCGTCACATTGGCCGCTCTTCTGTCTGAAACGGTTACATTTATCGTCTGCAAAGCTATGTCGCATGCTGCGGTATGCGGAGACACTAAAAGCACCATAGTGGATCACAGATGAAGCATCTACGTTGATGTAATAGCCATTAAGAAGTAGTACAATTCAAGTTTTAAGTATCGATTATTGACTTTTTAGCTGGCTTTGGTGCCTTGGACATGAGCTAGGACCTTAAGATTCTGCATGAAAGGAGGAGTAGCAGCCGAGTTGTACGGGAGAATGTGAAAAGTGTTCACACGTTGTAAAAACCTGAGGAACCCGTCCATTTTCGTCATTTGTTATCGAATCGACTTAAAGCCAGATCGTCACATTTGCCGATCTTCTCTCTGAAACGGTTGTACTTATCGTCTGCAAAGCTATGTCGCGTGCTGCGGTATACGGAGACACTAAAAGCACCATAGTAGAACACAGATGAAGCTTCCTAGTTGATGTAATAGCCAGTAAGAAGTAGTACAATTCAAGTTTTAGTTATCGATTATTGACTTTTTAGCTGGCTTTGGTGCCTTTGACATGAGGTAAGACCTTAAGATTCTGCATGAAAGGACGACTAGCAGCCGAGTTGCACGGGAGAATGTGAAAAGTGTTCATATGTAGTAAAAACGTGAGAAATCCGTTACTTTTCGTCATTTGTTATCGAATCGACTTAAAGCCAGATCGACACATTGGCCGCCATTCTGTCTGAAACGGTTACATTTATCGTCTGCAAAGCTATGTCGCATGGTGCGGTATGCGGAGACACTAAAAGCACCATAGTAGAACACAGATGAAGCTTCTAAGTTGATGTAATAGCCAGTAAGAAGTAGTACAATTCAAGGTTTAGGTATCGATTATTGACTTTTTAGCTGGCTTTGGTGACTTGGACATGAGCTAGGACCTTACGATTCTGCATGAAAGGAAGACTAGCAGCCGAGTTGCAAGGGAGAATGTGAAAAGTGTTCATATGTAGTAAAAACCTGAGAAATCCGTCCGTTTTCGTAATTTGTTATGGAATCGACTTAAAGCCAGATCGCCACATTGGCCGCGATTCTCTCTGAAACGGTTGTACTTATCGTCTGCAAAGCTATGTCGCGTGCTGCGGCATGCGTAGACACTAAAAGCATCATAGTAGAACACAGATGAAGCTTCTAAGTTGATGTAATAGCCAGTAAGAAGTAGTACAATTCAAGATTTACCTATCGATTAATGACTTTTTTGCTGGCTTTTGTGCCTTGGACATGAGCTAGGACCTTAAGATTCTGCATGAAAGGAGGAGTAGCAGCCGAGTTGTATGGGACAATGTGAAAAGTGTTCATATGTAGTAAAAACCTGAGAAATCCGTCCGTTTTCGTCATTTGTTATCGAATCGACTTGAAGCAAGATCGTCACATTGGCCGCTCTTCTATCTGAAACGGTTGTACTTATCGTCTGCAAAGCTATGTCGCGTGCTGCGGTATGCGGAGACACTAAAAGCACCATAGTAGAACACAGATGAAGCTTCTAAGTTGATGTAATAGCCAGTAAGAAGTAGTACACTTCAAGTTTTAGGTATCGATTATTGACTTTTTAGCAGGCTTTGGTGCCTTGGACATGAGCTACGTCCTTAAGATTCTGCATGAAAGGAGGACTAGCAGCCGCGTTGCACGGGAGTATGTGAAAAGTGTTCATATGTAGTAAAAACCTGAGATATCCGTCCATTTTCGTCATTTGTTATCGAATCGACTTATAGCCAGATCGTCACATTGGCCACTCTTCTCTCTGAAACGGTTATACTTATCGTCTGCAAAGCTATGTCGCGTGCTGCGGTATGCGAAGACACTAAAATCACCATAGTGGACACACAGATGAAGCTTCTAAGTTGATGTAATAGCCAGTAAGAAGTAGTACAATTCAAGTTTTAGGTTATGGATTATTGACTTTTTAGCTATCTTTGGTGCCTTGGAAATGAGCTAGGACATTAAGATTCTGCATGAAAGGAGGACTAGCAGCCGCGTTGCATGGGAGTATGTGACAAGTGTTCATATGTAGTAAAAACCTGAGAAATCCGTCCGTTTTCGTCATTTGTTATCGAATAAACTTAAAGCCAGATCTTCACATTGGCCGCTCTTCTCTCTGAAACGGCTGTACTTATCGTCTGCAAAGCTATGTCGCGTGCTGCGGTATGCGTAGACACTAAAAGCACCATAGTAGAACACAGATGAAGCTTCTAAGTTGATGTAATAGCCAGTAAGAAGTAGTACAATTTAAGATTTAGGTATCGATTATTGACTTATTTGCTGGCTTTGGTGCCTTGGACATGAGCTAGGACCTTAAGATTCTGCATTAAAGGAGGACTAGCAGCCGCGTTGCACGGGAGAATGTGAAAAGTGTTTATACGTAGTAGAAACCTGAGAAATCCGTCCGTTTTCGTAATTTATTATCGAATCGACTTAAAGCCAGATCGTCACATTGGCCGCTCTTCTCTCTGAAACGGTTACATTTATCGTCTGCAAAGCTATGTCGCGTTCTGCGGTATTTGGAGACACTAAAAGCACCATAGTAGAACACAGATGAAGCTTCTAAGTTGATGTAATAGCCAGTAAGAAGTAGTACAATTCAAGTTTTAGGTATCGATTATTGACTTTTTAGCTGGCTTTGGTGATTTGGACATGAGATAGGACCTTAAGATTCTGCATGAAAGGAGGACAAGCAGCCGAGTTGCATGGGAGAATGTGAAAAGTGTTCATATGTAGTAAATACCTGAGAAATTCGTCCGTTTTCGTCATTTGTTATCGAATCGACTTAAAGCCAGATCGTCACATTGGCCGCTGTTCCCTCTGAAACGGTTGTACTTATCGTTTGCAAAGCTATGTCGCGTGCTGCGGTATGCGGAGACATAAAAGGCACCATAGTGGACACACAGATGAAGCTTCTAAGTTGATGTAATAGCCAGTAAGAAGTAGTACAATTCAAGATTTACGTATCGATTATTGACTTTTTTGCTGGCTTTGGTGCCTTGGACATGAGCTAGGACCTTAAGATTCTGCATGAAAGGAGGACTAGCAGCCGAGTTGTATGGGACAATGTGAAAAGTGTTCATATGTAGTAAAAACCTGAGAAATCCGTCCGTTTTCGTCATTTGTTATCGAATCGACTTGAAGCAAGATCGTCACATTGGCCGCTCTTCTCTCTGAAACGGTTGTACTTATCGTCTGCAAAGCTATGTCGCGTGCTGCGGTATGCGGAGACACTAAAAGCACCATACTGGATCACAGATGAAGCATCTACGTTGATGTAATAGCCAGTAGGAAGTAGTACAATTCAAGTTTTAGGTATTGATTATTGACTTTTTACCCTTCTTTGGTGCCTTGGACATGAGTTAGGTACTTAAGATTTTGCATGAAAGGAGGACTAGTAGCCGCGATGCGCAGGAGAATGTGAAAAGTGTTCATACGTAGTAAAAACCTGAGAAATCCGTCCGTTTTCGTCATTTGTTATCGAATCGACTTAAAGCCAGATCGTCACATTGGCCGCTCTTCTGTCTGAAACGGTTACATTTATCGTCTGCAAAGCTATGTCGCATGCTGCGGTATGCGGAGACACTAAAAGCACCATAGTGGATCACAGATGAAGCATCTACGTTGATGTAATAGCCATTAAGAAGTAGTACAATTCAAGTTTTAAGTATCGATTATTGACTTTTTAGCTGGCTTTGGTGCCTTGGACATGAGCTAGGACCTTAAGATTCTGCATGAAAGGAGGAGTAGCAGCCGAGTTGTACGGGAGAATGTGAAAAGTGTTCACACGTTGTAAAAACCTGAGGAACCCGTCCATTTTCGTCATTTGTTATCGAATCGACTTAAAGCCAGATCGTCACATTGGCCGATCTTCTCTCTGAAACGGTTGTACTTATCGTCTGCAAAGCTATGTCGCGTGCTGCGGTATACGGAGACACTAAAAGCACCATAGTAGAACACAGATGTAGCTTCCTAGTTGATGTAATAGCCAGTAAGAAGTAGTACAATTCAAGTTTTAGTTATCGATTATTGACTTTTTAGCTGGCTTTGGTGCCTTGGACATGAGGTAAGACCTTAAGATTCTGCATGAAAGGACGACTAGCAGCCGAGTTGCACGGGAGAATGTGAAAAGTGTTCATATGTAGTAAAAACGTGAGAAATCCAATACTTTTCGTCATTTGTTATCGAATCGACTTAAAGCCAGATCGCCACATTGGCCGCGCTTCTCTCTGAAACGGTTGTACTTATCGTCTGCAAAGCTATGTCGCGTGCTGCGGTATGCGTAGACACTAAAAGCATCATAGTAGAACACAGATGAAGCTTCTAAGTTGATGTAATAGCCAGTAAGAAGTAGTACAATTCAAGATTTACCTATCGATTAATGACTTTTTTGCTGGCTTTTGTGCCTTGGACATGAGCTAGGACCTTATGATTCTGCATGAAAGGAGGAGTAGCAGCCGAGTTGTATGGGACAATGTGAAAAGTGTTCATATGTAGTAAAAACCTGAGAAATCCGTCCGTTTTCGTCATTTGTTATCGAATCGACTTGAAGCAAGATCGTCACATTGGCCGCTCTTCTATCTGAAACGGTTGTACTTATCGTCTGCAAAGCTATGTCGCGTGCTGCGGTATGCGGAGACACTAAAAGCACCATAGTAGAACACAGATGAAGCTTCTAAGTTGATGTAATAGCCAGTAAGAAGTAGTACAATTCAAGATTTACGTATCGATTATTGACTTTTTAGCAGGCTTTGGTGCCTTGGACATGAGCTACGTCCTTAAGATTCTGCATGAAAGGAGGACTAGCAGCCGCGTTGCACGGGAGTATGTGAAAAGTGTTCATATGTAGTAAAAACCTGAGATATCCGTCCATTTTCGTCATTTGTTATCGAATCGACTTATAGCCAGATCGTTACATTGGCCACTCTTCTCTCTGAAACGGTTATACTTATCGTCTGCAAAGCTATGTCGCGTGCTGCGGTATGCGAAGACACTAAAATCACCATAGTGGACACACAGATGAAGCTTCTAAGTTGATGTAATAGCCAGTAAGAAGTAGTACAATTCAAGATTTACCTATCGATTAATGACTTTTTTGCTGGCTTTTGTGCCTTGGACATGAGCTAGGACCTTATGATTCTGCATGAAAGGAGGACTAGCAGCCGAGTTGTATGGGACAATGTGAAAAGTGTTCATATGTAGTAAAAACCTGAGAAATCCGTCCGTTTTCGTCATTTGTTATCGAATCGAATTGAAGCAAGATCGTCACATTGACCGCTCTTATCTCTGAAACGGTTACATTTATCGTCTGCAAAGCTATGTCGCGTTCTGCGGTATTTGGAGACACTAAAAGCACCATAGTAGAACACAGATGAAGCTTCTAAGTTGATGTAATAGCCAGTAAGAAGTAGTACAATTCAAGTTTTAGGTATCGATTATTGACTTTTTAGCTGGCTTTGGTGATTTGGACATGAGATAGGACCTTAAGATTCTGCATGAAAGGAGGACAAGCAGCCGAGTTGCATGGGAGAATGTGAAAAGTGTTCATATGTAGTAAATACCTGAGAAATTCGTCCGTTTTCGTCATTTGTTATCGAATCGACTTAAAGCCAGATCGTCACATTGGCCGCTGTTCCCTCTGAAACGGTTGTACTTATCGTTTGCAAAGCTATGTCGCGTGCTGCGGTATGCGGAGACATAAAAGGCACCATAGTGGACACACAGATGAAGCTTCTAAGTTGATGTAATAGCCAGTAAGAAGTAGTACAATTCAAGATTTACGTATCGATTATTGACTTTTTTGCTGGCTTTGGTGCCTTGGACATGAGCTAGGACCTTAAGATTCTGCATGAAAGGAGGACTAGCAGCCGAGTTGTATTGGACAATGTGAAAAGTGTTCATATGTAGTAGAAACCTGAGAAATCCGTCCGTTTTCGTCAATTGTTATCGAATCGACTTGAAGCAAGATCGTCACATTGGCCGCACTTCTCTCTGAAACGGTTGTACTTATCGTCTGCAAAGCTATGTCGCGTGCTGCGGTATGCGGAGACACTAAAAGCACCATAGTAGAACACAGATGAAGCTTCTAAGTTGATGTAATAGCCAGTAAGAAGTAGTACAATTTAAGATTTAGGTATCGATTATTGACTTATTTGCTGGCTTTGGTGCCTTGGACATGAGCTAGGACCTTAAGATTCTGCATTAAAGGAGGACTAGCAGCCGCGTTGCACGGGAGAATGTGAAAAGTGTTTATACGTAGTAGAAACCTGAGAAATCCGTCCGTTTTCGTAATTTATTATCGAATCGACTTAAAGCCAGATCGTCACATTGGCCGCTCTTCTCTCTGAAACGGTTACATTTATCGTCTGCAAAGCTATGTCGCGTTCTGCGGTATTTGGAGACACTAAAAGCACCATAGTAGAACACAGATGAAGCTTCTAAGTTGATGTAATAGCCAGTAAGAAGTAGTACAATTCAAGTTTTAGGTATCGATTATTGACTTTTTAGCTGGCTTTGGTGATTTGGACATGAGATAGGACCTTAAGATTCTGCATGAAAGGAGGACAAGCAGCCGAGTTGCATGGGAGAATGTGAAAAGTGTTCATATGTAGTAAATACCTGAGAAATTCGTCCGTTTTCGTCATTTGTTATCGAATCGACTTAAAGCCAGATCGTCACATTGGCCGCTGTTCCCTCTGAAACGGTTGTACTTATCGTTTGCAAAGCTATGTCGCGTGCTGCGGTATGCGGAGACATAAAAGGCACCATAGTGGACACACAGATGAAGCTTCTAAGTTGATGTAATAGCCAGTAAGAAGTAGTACAATTCAAGATTTACGTATCGATTATTGACTTTTTTGCTGGCTTTGGTGCCTTGGACATGAGCTAGGACCTTAAGATTCTGCATGAAAGGAGGACTAGCAGCCGAGTTGTATGGGACAATGTGAAAAGTGTTCATATGTAGTAAAAACCTGAGAAATCCGTCCGTTTTCGTCATTTGTTATCGAATCGACTTGAAGCAAGATCGTCACATTGGCCGCTCTTCTCTCTGAAACGGTTGTACTTATCGTCTGCAAAGCTATGTCGCGTGCTGCGGTATGCGGAGACACTAAAAGCACCATACTGGATCACAGATGAAGCATCTACGTTGATGTAATAGCCAGTAGGAAGTAGTACAATTCAAGTTTTAGGTATTGATTATTGACTTTTTACCCTTCTTTGGTGCCTTGGACATGAGTTAGGTACTTAAGATTTTGCATGAAAGGAGGACTAGTAGCCGCGATGCGCAGGAGAATGTGAAAAGTGTTCATACGTAGTAAAAACCTGAGAAATCCGTCCGTTTTCGTCATTTGTTATCGAATCGACTTAAAGCCAGATCGTCACATTGGCCGCTCTTCTGTCTGAAACGGTTACATTTATCGTCTGCAAAGCTATGTCGCATGCTGCGGTATGCGGAGACACTAAAAGCACCATAGTGGATCACAGATGAAGCATCTACGTTGATGTAATAGCCATTAAGAAGTAGTACAATTCAAGTTTTAAGTATCGATTATTGACTTTTTAGCTGGCTTTGGTGCCTTGGACATGAGCTAGGACCTTAAGATTCTGCATGAAAGGAGGAGTAGCAGCCGAGTTGTACGGGAGAATGTGAAAAGTGTTCACACGTTGTAAAAACCTGAGGAACCCGTCCATTTTCGTCATTTGTTATCGAATCGACTTAAAGCCAGATCGTCACATTGGCCGATCTTCTCTCTGAAACGGTTGTACTTATCGTCTGCAAAGCTATGTCGCGTGCTGCGGTATACGGAGACACTAAAAGCACCATAGTAGAACACAGATGTAGCTTCCTAGTTGATGTAATAGCCAGTAAGAAGTAGTACAATTCAAGTTTTAGTTATCGATTATTGACTTTTTAGCTGGCTTTGGTGCCTTGGACATGAGGTAAGACCTTAAGATTCTGCATGAAAGGACGACTAGCAGCCGAGTTGCACGGGAGAATGTGAAAAGTGTTCATATGTAGTAAAAACGTGAGAAATCCAATACTTTTCGTCATTTGTTATCGAATCGACTTAAAGCCAGATCGCCACATTGGCCGCGCTTCTCTCTGAAACGGTTGTACTTATCGTCTGCAAAGCTATGTCGCGTGCTGCGGTATGCGTAGACACTAAAAGCATCATAGTAGAACACAGATGAAGCTTCTAAGTTGATGTAATAGCCAGTAAGAAGTAGTACAATTCAAGATTTACCTATCGATTAATGACTTTTTTGCTGGCTTTTGTGCCTTGGACATGAGCTAGGACCTTATGATTCTGCATGAAAGGAGGAGTAGCAGCCGAGTTGTATGGGACAATGTGAAAAGTGTTCATATGTAGTAAAAACCTGAGAAATCCGTCCGTTTTCGTCATTTGTTATCGAATCGACTTGAAGCAAGATCGTCACATTGGCCGCTCTTCTATCTGAAACGGTTGTACTTATCGTCTGCAAAGCTATGTCGCGTGCTGCGGTATGCGGAGACACTAAAAGCACCATAGTAGAACACAGATGAAGCTTCTAAGTTGATGTAATAGCCAGTAAGAAGTAGTACAATTCAAGATTTACGTATCGATTATTGACTTTTTAGCAGGCTTTGGTGCCTTGGACATGAGCTACGTCCTTAAGATTCTGCATGAAAGGAGGACTAGCAGCCGCGTTGCACGGGAGTATGTGAAAAGTGTTCATATGTAGTAAAAACCTGAGATATCCGTCCATTTTCGTCATTTGTTATCGAATCGACTTATAGCCAGATCGTTACATTGGCCACTCTTCTCTCTGAAACGGTTATACTTATCGTCTGCAAAGCTATGTCGCGTGCTGCGGTATGCGAAGACACTAAAATCACCATAGTGGACACACAGATGAAGCTTCTAAGTTGATGTAATAGCCAGTAAGAAGTAGTACAATTCAAGATTTACCTATCGATTAATGACTTTTTTGCTGGCTTTTGTGCCTTGGACATGAGCTAGGACCTTATGATTCTGCATGAAAGGAGGACTAGCAGCCGAGTTGTATGGGACAATGTGAAAAGTGTTCATATGTAGTAAAAACCTGAGAAATCCGTCCGTTTTCGTCATTTGTTATCGAATCGAATTGAAGCAAGATCGTCACATTGACCGCTCTTATCTCTGAAACGGTTACATTTATCGTCTGCAAAGCTATGTCGCGTTCTGCGGTATTTGGAGACACTAAAAGCACCATAGTAGAACACAGATGAAGCTTCTAAGTTGATGTAATAGCCAGTAAGAAGTAGTACAATTCAAGTTTTAGGTATCGATTATTGACTTTTTAGCTGGCTTTGGTGATTTGGACATGAGATAGGACCTTAAGATTCTGCATGAAAGGAGGACAAGCAGCCGAGTTGCATGGGAGAATGTGAAAAGTGTTCATATGTAGTAAATACCTGAGAAATTCGTCCGTTTTCGTCATTTGTTATCGAATCGACTTAAAGCCAGATCGTCACATTGGCCGCTGTTCCCTCTGAAACGGTTGTACTTATCGTTTGCAAAGCTATGTCGCGTGCTGCGGTATGCGGAGACATAAAAGGCACCATAGTGGACACACAGATGAAGCTTCTAAGTTGATGTAATAGCCAGTAAGAAGTAGTACAATTCAAGATTTACGTATCGATTATTGACTTTTTTGCTGGCTTTGGTGCCTTGGACATGAGCTAGGACCTTAAGATTCTGCATGAAAGGAGGACTAGCAGCCGAGTTGTATTGGACAATGTGAAAAGTGTTCATATGTAGTAGAAACCTGAGAAATCCGTCCGTTTTCGTCAATTGTTATCGAATCGACTTGAAGCAAGATCGTCACATTGGCCGCACTTCTCTCTGAAACGGTTGTACTTATCGTCTGCAAAGCTATGTCGCGTGCTGCGGTATGCGGAGACACTAAAAGCACCATACTGGATCACAGATGAAGCATCTACGTTGATGTAATAGCCAGTAGGAAGTAGTACAATTCAAGTTTTAGGTATTGATTATTGACTTTTTACCCTTCTTTGGTGCCTTGGACATGAGTTAGGTACTTAAGATTTTGCATGAAAGGAGGACTAGTAGCCGCGATGCGCAGGAGAATGTGAAAAGTGTTCATACGTAGTAAAAACCTGAGAAATCCGTCCGTTTTCGTCATTTGTTATCGAATCGACTTAAAGCCAGATCGTCACATTGGCCGCTCTTCTGTCTGAAACGGTTACATTTATCGTCTGCAAAGCTATGTCGCATGCTGCGGTATGCGGAGACACTAAAAGCACCATAGTGGATCACAGATGAAGCATCTACGTTGATGTAATAGCCATTAAGAAGTAGTACAATTCAAGTTTTAAGTATCGATTATTGACTTTTTAGCTGGCTTTGGTGCCTTGGACATGAGCTAGGACCTTAAGATTCTGCATGAATGGAGGAGTAGCAGCCGAGTTGTACGGGAGAATGTGAAAAGTGTTCACACGTTGTAAAAACCTGAGGAACCCGTCCATTTTCGTCATTTGTTATCGAATCGACTTAAAGCCAGATCGTCACATTTGCCGATCTTCTCTCTGAAACGGTTGTACTTATCGTCTGCAAAGCTATGTCGCGTGCTGCGGTATACGGAGACACTAAAAGCACCATAGTAGAACACAGATGAAGCTTCCTAGTTGATGTAATAGCCAGTAAGAAGTAGTACAATTCAAGTTTTAGTTATCGATTATTGACTTTTTAGCTGGCTTTGGTGCCTTGGACATGAGGTAAGACCTTAAGATTCTGCATGAAAGGACGACTAGCAGCCGAGTTGCACGGGAGAATGTGAAAAGTGTTCATATGTAGTAAAAACGTGAGAAATCCGTTACTTTTCGTCATTTGTTATCGAATCGACTTAAAGCCAGATCGACACATTGGCCGCCCTTCTGTCTGAAACGGTTACATTTATCGTCTGCAAAGCTATGTCGCATGGTGCGGTATGCGGAGACACTAAAAGCACCATAGTAGAACACAGATGAAGCTTCTAAGTTGATGTAATAGCCAGTAAGAAGTAGTACAATTCAAGGTTTAGGTATCGATTATTGACTTTTTAGCTGGCTTTGGTGACTTGGACATGAGCTAGGACCTTACGATTCTGCATGAAAGGAAGACTAGCAGCCGAGTTGCAAGGGAGAATGTGAAAAGTGTTCATATGTAGTAAAAACCTGAGAAATCCGTCCGTTTTCGTAATTTGTTATGGAATCGACTTAAAGCCAGATCGCCACATTGGCCGCGATTCTCTCTGAAACGGTTGTACTTATCGTCTGCAAAGCTATGTCGCGTGCTGCGGCATGCGTAGACACTAAAAGCATAATAGTAGAACACAGATGAAGCTTCTAAGTTGATGTAATAGCCAGTAAGAAGTAGTACAATTCAAGATTTACCTATCGATTAATGACTTTTTTGCTGGCTTTTGTGCCTTGGACATGAGCTAGGACCTTAAGATTCTGCATGAAAGGAGGAGTAGCAGCCGAGTTGTATGGGACAATGTGAAAAGTGTTCATATGTAGTAAAAACCTGAGAAATCCGTCCGTTTTCGTCATTTGTTATCGAATCGACTTGAAGCAAGATCGTCACATTGGCCGCTCTTCTATCTGAAACGGTTGTACTTATCGTCTGCAAAGCTATGTCGCGTGCTGCGGTATGCGGAGACACTAAAAGCACCATAGTAGAACACAGATGAAGCTTCTAAGTTGATGTAATAGCCAGTAAGAAGTAGTACACTTCAAGTTTTAGGTATCGATTATTGACTTTTTAGCAGGCTTTGGTGCCTTGGACATGAGCTACGTCCTTAAGATTCTGCATGAAAGGAGGACTAGCAGCCGCGTTGCACGGGAGTATGTGAAAAGTGTTCATATGTAGTAAAAACCTGAGATATCCGTCCATTTTCGTTATTTGTTATCGAATCGACTTATAGCCAGATCGTCACATTGGCCACTCTTCTCTCTGAAACGGTTATACTTATCGTCTGCAAAGCTATGTCGCGTGCTGCGGTATGCGAAGACACTAAAATCACCATAGTGGACACACAGATGAAGCTTCTAAGTTGATGTAATAGCCAGTAAGAAGTAGTACAATTCAAGTTTTAGGTTATGGATTATTGACTTTTTAGCTATCTTTGGTGCCTTGGAAATGAGCTAGGACATTAAGATTCTGCATGAAAGGAGGACTAGCAGCCGCGTTGCATGGGAGTATGTGACAAGTGTTCATATGTAGTAAAAACCTGAGAAATCCGTCCGTTTTCGTCATTTGTTATCGAATAAACTTAAAGCCAGATCTTCACATTGGCCGCTCTTCTCTCTGAAACGGCTGTACTTATCGTCTGCAAAGCTATGTCGCGTGCTGCGGTATGCGTAGACACTAAAAGCACCATAGTAGAACACAGATGAAGCTTCTAAGTTGATGTAATAGCCAGTAAGAAGTAGTACAATTTAAGATTTAGGTATCGATTATTGACTTATTTGCTGGCTTTGGTGCCTTGGACATGAGCTAGGACCTTAAGATTCTGCATTAAAGGAGGACTAGCAGCCGCGTTGCACGGGAGAATGTGAAAAGTGTTTATACGTGATAGAAACCTGAGAAATCCGTCCGTTTTCGTAATTTATTATCGAATCGACTTAAAGCCAGATCGTCACATTGGGCGCTCTTCTCTCTGAAACGGTTACATTTATCGTCTGCAAAGCTATGTCGCGTTCTGCGGTATTTGGAGACACTAAAAGCACCATAGTAGAACACAGATGAAGCTTCTAAGTTGATGTAATAGCCAGTAAGAAGTAGTACAATTCAAGTTTTAGGTATCGATTATTGACTTTTTAGCTGGCTTTGGTGATTTGGACATGAGATAGGACCTTAAGATTCTGCATGAAAGGAGGACAAGCAGCCGAGTTGCATGGGAGAATGTGAAAAGTGTTCATATGTAGTAAATACCTGAGAAATTCGTCCGTTTTCGTCATTTGTTATCGAATCGACTTAAAGCCAGATCGTCACATTGGCCGCTGTTCCCTCTGAAACGGTTGTACTTATCGTTTGCAAAGCTATGTCGCGTGCTGCGGTATGCGGAGACATAAAAGGCACCATAGTGGACACACAGATGAAGCTTCTAAGTTGATGTAATAGCCAGTAAGAAGTAGTACAATTCAAGATTTACGTATCGATTATTGACTTTTTTGCTGGCTTTGGTGCCTTGGACATGAGCTAGGACCTTAAGATTCTGCATGAAAGGAGGACTAGCAGCCGAGTTGTATGGGACAATGTGAAAAGTGTTCATATGTAGTAAAAACCTGAGAAATCCGTCCGTTTTCGTCATTTGTTATCGAATCGACTTGAAGCAAGATCGTCACATTGGCCGCTCTTCTCTCTAAAACGGTTGTACTTATCGTCTGCAAAGCTATGTCGCGTGCTGCGGTATGCGGAGACACTAAAAGCACCATACTGGATCACAGATGAAGCATCTACGTTGATGTAATAGCCAGTAGGAAGTAGTACAATTCAAGTTTTAGGTATTGATTATTGACTTTTTACCCTTCTTTGGTGCCTTGGACATGAGTTAGGTACTTAAGATTTTGCATGAAAGGAGGACTAGTAGCCGCGATGCGCAGGAGAATGTGAAAAGTGTTCATACGTAGTAAAAACCTGAGAAATCCGTCCGTTTTCGTCATTTGTTATCGAATCGACTTAAAGCCAGATCGTCACATTGGCCGCTCTTCTGTCTGAAACGGTTACATTTATCGTCTGCAAAGCTATGTCGCATGCTGCGGTATGCGGAGACACTAAAAGCACCATAGTGGATCACAGATGAAGCATCTACGTTGATGTAATAGCCATTAAGAAGTAGTACAATTCAAGTTTTAAGTATCGATTATTGACTTTTTAGCTGGCTTTGGTGCCTTGGACATGAGCTAGGACCTTAAGATTCTGCATGAAAGGAGGAGTAGCAGCCGAGTTGTACGGGAGAATGTGAAAAGTGTTCACACGTTGTAAAAACCTGAGGAACCCGTCCATTTTCGTCATTTGTTATCGAATCGACTTAAAGCCAGATCGTCACATTGGCCGATCTTCTCTCTGAAACGGTTGTACTTATCGTCTGCAAAGCAATGTCGCGTGCTGCGGTATACG
Organism: Schistocerca gregaria; assembly: GCF_023897955.1. NCBI lineage: Eukaryota > Metazoa > Arthropoda > Insecta > Orthoptera > Acrididae > Schistocerca > Schistocerca gregaria. Next base: position 89,127 of record NW_026062008.1, on the reverse strand, counting down.
GAGACACTAAAAGCACCATAGTAGGACACAGATGAAGCTTCTAAGTTAATGTAATAGCCAGTAAGAAGTGGTACAATTCAAGATTTACCTATCGATTAATGACTTTTTTGCTGGCTTTTGTGCCTTGGACATGAGCTAGGACCTTATGATTCTGCATGAAAGGAGGAGTAGCAGCCGAGTTGTATGGGACAATGTGAAAAGTGTTCATATGTAGTAAAAACCTGAGAAATCCGTCCGTTTTCGTCATTTGTTATCGAATCGACTTGAAGCAAGATCGTCACATTGGCCGCTCTTCTATCTGAAACGGTTGTACTTATCGTCTGCAAAGCTATGTCGCGTGCTGCGGTATGCGGAGACACTAAAGGCACCATAGTAGAACACAGATGAAGCTTCTAAGTTGATGTAATAGCCAGTAAGAAGTAGTACAATTCAAGATTTACCTATCGATTAATGACTTTTTTGCTGGCTTTTGTGCCTTGGACATGAGCTAGGACCTTATGATTCTGCATGAAAGGAGGAGTAGCAGCCGAGTTGTATGGGACAATGTGAAAAGTGTTCATATGTAGTAAAAACCTGAGAAATCCGTCCGTTTTCGTCATTTGTTATCGAATCGACTTGAAGCAAGATCGTCACATTGGCCGCTCTTCTATCTGAAACGGTTGTACTTATCGTCTGCAAAGCTATGTCGCGTGCTGCGGTATGCGGAGACACTAAAAGCACCATAGTAGAACACAGATGAAGCTTCTAAGTTGATGTAATAGCCAGTAAGAAGTAGTACAATTCAAGATTTACGTATCGATTATTGACTTTTTAGCAGGCTTTGGTGCCTTGGACATGAGCTACGTCCTTAAGATTCTGCATGAAAGGAGGACTAGCAGCCGCGTTGCACGGGAGTATGTGAAAAGTGTTCATATGTAGTAAAAACCTGAGATATCCGTCCATTTTCGTCATTTGTTATCGAATCGACTTATAGCCAGATCGTCACATTGGCCACTCTTCTCTCTGAAACGGTTATACTTATCGTCTGCAAAGCTATGTCGCGTGCTGCGGTATGCGAAGACACTAAAATCACCATAGTGGACACACAGATGAAGCTTCTAAGTTGATGTAATAGCCAGTAAGAAGTAGTACAATTCAAGTTTTAGGTTATGGATTATTGACTTTTTAGCTATCTTTGGTGCCTTGGAAATGAGCTAGGACATTAAGATTCTGCATGATAGGAGGACTAGCAGCCGCGTTGCATGGGAGTATGTGACAAGTGTTCATATGTAGTAAAAACCTGAGAAATCCGTCCGTTTTCGTCATTTGTTATCGAATAAACTTAAAGCCAGATCTTCACATTGGCCGCTCTTCTCTCTGAAACGGTTGTACTTAACGTCTGCAAAGCTATGTCGCGTGCTGCGGTATGCGGTGACACTAAAAGCACCATAATAGAACACAGACGAAACTTCTAAGTTGATGTAATAGCCAGTAAGAAGTAGTACAATTCAAGTTTTAGGTATCGTTATTGACTTTTTAGCTGGCTTTGGTGCCTTGGACATGAGCTAGGACCTTAAGATTCTGCATGAAAGGAGGACTAGCAGCCGAGTTGCATGGGAGAATGTGAAAAGTGTTCATATGTAGTAAAAACCTGAGAAATCCGTCCGTTTTCGTAATTTGTTATGGAATCGACTTAAAGCCAGATCGTCACATTGGCCGCTCTTCTCTCTGAAACGGCTGTACTTATCGTCTGCAAAGCTATGTCGCGTGCTGCGGTATGCGTAGACACTAAAAGCACCATAGTAGAACACAGATGAAGCTTCTAAGTTGATGTAATAGCCAGTAAGAAGTAGTACAATTTAAGATTTACGTATCGATTATTGACTTTTTTGCTGGCTTTGGTGCCTTTGGCATGAGCTAGGTCCTTTTGATTCTGCATGAAAGGAAGACTAGCAGCCGAGTTGCATGGGAGAATGTGAAAAGTGTTCATATGTAGTAAAAACCTGAGAAATCCATCCGTTTTCGTCATTTGTTATCAAATCGACTTAAAGCCTGATCGTCACATTGGCCGCTCTTCTCTCTGAAACGGTTGTACTTAACGTCTGCAAAGCTATGTCGCGTGCTGCGGTATGCGGAGACACTAAATGCACAATAGTAGAACACAGATGAAGCTTCTAAGTTGATGTAATAGCCAGTAAGGAGTAGTACAATTCAAGTTTTAGGTGTCGAATATTGACTTTTTAGCAGGCTTTGGTGCATTGGACATGGGCTAGGACCTTAAGATTCTGCATGAAAGGAAGACTAGCAGCCGAGTTGCACGGGAGGATGCGAAAAGTGTTCATATGTAGTAAAAACCTGAGAAATTCGTCCGTTTTCGTAATTTATTATCGAATCGACTTAAAGCAGTGCGTCACATTGGCCGCTCTTCTCTCTGAAACGGTTGTACTTATCGTCTGCAAAGCTATGTCGCGTGCTGCAGTATGAGGAGACACTAAAAGCACCATAGTAGAACAGAGATGAAGCTTCTAAGTTGATGTGATAGCCAGTGAGAAGTAGTACAATTCAAGTTTTAGGTATCGATTATTGACTTTTTAGCTGGCTTTGGTGCTTTGGACATGAGCTAGGACCTTAAGATTCTGCATGAAACGAGGACTAGCAGCCGAGTAGCATGGGAGAATGTGAAAAGTGTTCATATTTAGTAAAAACCTGAGAAATCCGTCCGTTTCCGTCACTTGTTATCGAATCGACTTAAAGCCAGATCGTCACATTGGCCGCTCTTCTCTCTGAATCGGTTGTACTTATCGTCTGAAAGCTATGTCGCGTGCTGCGGTATGCGGAGACACTAAAATCACCGTAGTAGAACACAGATGAAGCTTCTAAGTTGATGTAATAGCCAGTAGGGAGTAGTACTATTCAAGTTTTAGGTGTCAAATATTGACTTTTTAGCTGGCTTTGGTGCCTTGTACATGAGCTATTACCTTAAGATTCTGCATGAAAGGAGGACTAGCAGCCGAGTTGCACGGGATAATGTAAAAAGTGTTCATATGTAGTAAAAACCTGAGAAATCCGTCCGTTTTCGATATTTGTTATCGAATCGATTTAAAGCCAGATCGTCACATTGGCCCCTCTTCTCTCTGAAACGGTTGTACTTATCGTCTGCAAAGCTATGTCGCGTGCTGCAGTATGCGGAGACACTAAAAGCACCATAGTAGAACACAGATGAAGCTTCTATGTTGATGTGATAGCCAGTGAGAAGTAGTACAATTCAAGTTTTAGGTATGGATTATTGACTTTTTACCTATCTTTGGTGCCTTGGAAATGAGCTAGGACATTAAGATTCTGCATGAAAGGAGGACTAGAAGCCGAGTTGCATGGGAGAATGTGAAAAGTGTTCATATATAGTAAAAACCTGAGAAATCCGTCCGTTTTCGTAATTTGTTATGGAATCGACTTAAAGCCAGATCGTCACATTGGCCACTCTTCTCTCTGAAACGGTTGTACTTATCGTGTGCAAAGCTACGTCGCGTGCTGCGGTATGCGTAGACACTAAAAGCACCATAGTAGAACACAGATGAAGCTTCTAAGTTGATGTAATAGCCAGTAAGAAGTAGTACAATTCAAGATTTACGTATCGATTATTGACTTTTTTGCTGGCTTTGGTGCCTTGGACATGAGCTAGGACCTTAAGATTCTGCATGAAAGGAGGACTAGCAGCCGAGTTGTATGGGACAATGTGAAAAGTGTTCATATGTAGCAAAAACCTGAGAAATCCGTCCGTTTTCGTCATTTGTTATCGAATCGACTTGAAGCCAGATCGTCACATTGGCCGCTCTTCTCTCTGAAACAGTTGTACTTATCGCTTGCAAAGCTATGTCGCGTGCTGCGGTATGCGGAGACACTAAAAGCACCATAGTAGAATACAGATGAAGCTTCTAAGTTGATGTAATAGCCAGTAAGAAGTAGTACAATTCAAGTTTTAGGTAACGATAATTGACGTTTTAGCTGGCTTTGGCAACTTGGCCATGAGCTAGGACCTTAAGATTCTGCATGAAAGGAGGACTAGCAGCCGAGTTGCATGGGAGAATGTGAAAAGTGTTCATATGTAGTAAAAACCTGAGAAATCCGTCCGTTTTCGTCATTTGTTATCGAATCGACTTAAAGCCAGATCGTCACATTGGCCGCTCTTCTCTCTGAAACGGTTGTACTTATCGTCTGCAAAGCTATGTCGTGTGCTGCAGTATGCGGAGACACTAAAAGCATAATACTAGAACACAGGTTAAGCTTCTAAGTTGATGTAATAGCCAGTAAGAGGTAGTACAATTCAAGTTTTAGGTATCGATTATTGACTTTTTGCTGGCTATGTTGCCTTGGACATGAGCTAGGACCTTAAGATTCTGCATGAAAGGAGGACTAGCAGCCGCGTTGCACGGAGAATGTGAAAAGTGTTCATATGTAGTAAAAACCTGAGAAATCCGTACGTTTTCGTCATTTGTTATCGAATCGACTTAAAGCCAGATCGTCACATTGGTCGCTCTTCTCTCTGAAACGGTTGTACTTATCGTCTGCAAAGCTATGTCGCGTGCTGCGGTATGCGGAGACACTAAAATCACCAGAGTGGAACACAGATGAAGCTTCTAAGTTGATGTAATAGCCAGTAAGAAGTAGTACAATTCAAGTTTTAGGAATCGATTATTGACTTTTTGCTGTCTTTGGTGCCTTTGCATGAGCTAGGTCCTTAAGATTCTGCATGAAAGGAGGACTAGCAGCCGAGTTGCACGGGAGGATGCGAAAAGTGTTCTTATGTAGTAAAAACTTAAGAAATCCGTCCGTTTTCGTAATTTATTATCGAATCGACTTAAAGCAGTGCGTCACATTTTCCGCTCTTCTCTCTGAAACGGTTGTACTTATCGTCTGCAAAGCTATGTCGCGTGCTGCGGTATGCGGAGACACTAAAAGCACCATAGTAGAACACAGATTAAGCATCTATGTTGATGTAATAGCCAGTAAGAAGTAGTACAATTCAAGTTTTAGGTATCGATTATTGAATTTTTAGCTGGCTTTTGTGCCTTGGACATGAGGTAGGACCTTATTATTCTGCATGAAAGGAGGACTAGCAGCCGAGATGCATGGGAGAATGTGTATAGTGTTCATATGCAGTAAGAAAATGAGAAATCCGTCCGTTTTCGTCATTTGTTATCGAATCGACTTAAAGCCAGATCGTCACATTGGCCGCTCTTCTCTCTGAAACGGTTGTACTTATCGATTGCAAAGCTATGTCGCGTGCTGCGGTATGCGGAGACACTAAAAGCACCATAGTAGAACACAGATGAAGCTTCTAAGTTGATGTAATAGCCAGTAAGGAGTAGTACAATTCAAGTTTTAGGTATCGAATATTGATTTTTTAGCTGGCTTTGGTGCCTTGGACATGAGCTAGGACCTTAAGATTCTGCATGAAAATAGGACTAGCAGCCGAGTTGCATGGGAGGATGCGAAAAGGGTTTATATGTAGTAAAAACCTGAGAAATACGTCCGTTTTCGTAATTTATTATGGAATCGACTTAAAGCAGTGCGTCACATCTGGCGCTCTTCTCTCTGAAACGGTTGTACTTATCGTCTGCAAAGCTATGTCGCGTGCTGCGGTATGCGGAGGCACTAAAAGCACCATAGTAGAACACAGATGAAGTTTCTAAGTTGATGTAATAGCCAGTAAGAAGTAGTACAATTCAAGTTTTATTTATCGATTATTGACTTTTTATCTGGCTTTTGTGCCTTGGACATCAGCTAGGACCTTAAGATTCTGCATGAAAGGAGGACTAGCAGCCAAGTTGCATGGGAGAATGTGAAAAGTGTTCATATGTAGTAAAAACCTGAGAAATCCGTCCGTTTCCGTCATTTGTTATCGAATCGACTTAAAGCCAGATCGTCACATTGGCAGCTCTTATATCTGAAACGGTTGTACTTATCGTCTGCAAAGCTATGTCGCGTGCTGCGGTATGCGGAGACACTAAAAGCACCATAGTAGAACATAGATGAAGCTTCTAAGTTGATGTAATAGCCAGTAAGAAGTAGTACAATTCAAGATTTAGGTATCGATTATTGACTTTTTGCTGGCTTTGGTGCCTTGAACATGAGCTAGGACCCAACGATTCTGCATGAAAGGAGGACTAGAATCCGAGTTGTACGGGGGAATGTAAAAAGTGTTCATATGTAGTAAAATCCTGAGAAATCCGTCCGTTTTCGTCATTTGTTATCGAATCGACTTAAAGCCAGATCGTCACATTGGCCCCTCTTCTCTCTGAAACGGTTGTACTTATCGTCTGCAAAGCTATGTCGCGTGCTGCAGTATGCGGAGACACTAAAAGCACCATAGTAGAACACAGATGAAGCTTCTAAGTAGATGTGATAGCCAGTGAGAAGTAGTGCAATTCAAGTTTTAGGTATCGATTATTGACTTTTTAGCTGGCTTTGGTGCCTTGGACTTGAGGTAGGACCTTAAGATTGTGCATGAAAGGAGGACTAGCAGCCGCGTTGCACGGGAGTATGTAAAGAGTGTTCATATGTAGTAAAAACCTGAGAAATGCGTCCATTTTCGTCATTTGTTATCGAATCGACTTGAAGCCAGATCGTCACATTGGCCTCTCTTCTCTCTGAAACGGTTGTACTTATCGTCTGCAAAGCTATGTCGCGTGCAGCGGTATGCGGAGACACTAGAATCACCATAGTGGAACACAGATGAAGCTTCTAAGTTGATGTAATAGCTAGTAAGATGTAGTCAATTTAGGTATCGATTATTGACTTTTTAGCTGGCTTTGGTGCCTTGGACATGAGCTATGTCCTTAAGATTCTGCATGAAAGGAGGACTAGCAGCCGAGTTGCATTGGAGAATGTGGAAAGTGTTCATATGTAGTAAAAACCTGAGAAATCCGTCCGTTTTAGTCATTTGTTATCGAATCGACTTAAAGCCAGATCGTCACATTGGTCGCTCTTCTCTCTGAAACGGTTGTACTTATCGTCTGCAAAGCTATGTCGCGTGCAGCGGTATGCGGAGACACTAGAATCACCATAGTGGAACACAGATGAAGCTTCTAAGTTGATGTAATAGCCAGTAAGAAGTAGTAAAATTCAAGTTTTAGGAATCGATTATTGACTTTTTTGATGGCTTTGGTGCCTTGTACATGAGCTATTACCTTAAGATTCTGCATGAAAGGAGGACTAGCAGCCGAGTTGCCTGGAAGAATGTGAAAAGTGTTCATATGTAGTAAAAACCTGAGAAATCCATCCGTTTTCGTCATTTGTTATCGAATCGACTTAAAGCCAGATAGTCACATTGGCCGCTCTTCTCTCTGAAACGGTTGTACTTATCGTCTGCAAAGCTATGTCGCGTGCTGCGGTATGCGGAGACACTAAATGCACCATAGTAGAACACAGAAGAAGTTTCTAAGTTGATGTAATAGCCAGTAAGAAGTAGTACAATTCAAGTTTTAGGTATCGATTATTGACTTTTTATCTGGCTTTTGTGCCTTGGACATGAGTTAGGACCTTAACATTCTGCATGAATGGAGGACTAGCAGCCGCGTTGCACGGGAGTATGTGAAAAGTGTTCATATGTAGTAAAAACCTGAGAAATCCGTCCATTTTCGTCATTTGTTATCCAATCGGCTTATAGCCAGATCGGCACATTAGCTCCTCTTCTCTCTGAAACGGTTGTACTTATCGTCTGCAAAGCTATGTCGCGTGCTGCGGTATGCGGAGACACTAAAAGCACCATAGTAGAATACAGATGAAGCTTCAAAGTTGATGTAATAGCCAGTAAGAAGTAGTACAATTCAAGATTTAGGTATCGATTATTGACTTTTTTGCTGGCTTTGGTGCCTTGGACATGAGCTAGGACCTTACGATTCTGCATGAAAGGAGGACTAGCAGCCGAGTTGCACGGGAGAATGTAAAAAGTGTTCATATGTAGTAAAAACCTGAGAAATCCGTCCATTTTCGTCATTTGTTATCGAATCGACTTAAAGCCAGATCGTCACATTGGCCTCTCTTCTCTCTGAAACGGTTGTACTTATCGTCTGCAAAGCTATGTCGCGTGCTGCGGTATGCGGAGACACTAAAATCACCATAGTGGAACACAGATGAAGCTTCTAAGTTGATGTAATAGCTAGTAAGATGTAGTCAATTTAGGTATCGATTATTGACTTTTTAGCTGGCTTTGGTGCCTTGGACATGAGCTATGTCCTTAAGATTCTGCATGAAAGGAGGACTAGCAGCCGAGTTGCATTGGAGAATGTGGAAAGTGTTCATATGTAGTAAAAACCTGAGAAATCCGTCCGTTTTAGTCATTTGTTATCGAATCAACTTGAAGCCAGATCGTCACATTGCCCGCTTTTCTCTCTGAAATGGTTGTATTTATCGTCTGCAAAGCTGTGTCGCGTGCTGCAGTATGCGGAGACACTAAAAGCACCATAGTAGAACGCAGATGAAGCTTATAAGTTGATGTGATAGCCAGTGAGAAGTAGTACAATTAAAGTTTTAGGTATCGATTATTGACTTTTTAGCTGGCTTTTGTGCCTTGGACATGAGCTAGGACCTTATGATTCTGCATGAAAGGAGGACTAGCAGCCGAGTTACATGGGAGAATGTGAAAAGTGTTCATATGTAGTAAAAACCTGAGAAATCCGTCCGTTTTCGTCATTTGTTATCGAATCGACTTAAAGCCAGATCGTCACATTGGCCGCTCTTCTCTCTGAAACGGTTGTACTTATCGTCTGCAAAGCTATGTCGCGTGCTGCGGTATGCGGAGACACTAAAAGCACCATAGTAGAACACAGATGAAGCTTCAAAGTTGATGTAATAGCCAGTAAGAAGTAGTACTATTCAAGATTTAGGTATCGATTATTGACTTTTTTGCTGGCTTTGGTGCCTTGGACATGACCTAGGACCTTCAGATTCTGCATGAAAGGAGGACTAGCAGCCGAGTTGCACGGGAGAATGTAAAAAGTGTTCATATGTAGTAAAAACCTGAGAAAACCGTCCGTTTTCGTCATTTGTTATCGAATCGACTTAAAGCCAGATCGACACATGGGCCCCTCTTCTCTCTGAAACGGTTGTACTTATCGTCTGCAAAGCTATGTCGCGTGCTGCAGTATGCGGAGACACTAAAAGCACCATAGTAGAACACAGATGAAGCTTGTAAGTTGATGAGATAGCCAAAGAGACGTAGTACAATTCAACTTTTAGGTATCGATTATTGACTTTTAGCTGGCTTTGGTGCCTTGGACATGAGCTAGGACCTAAAGATTCTGCATGAAAGGAGGACTAGCAGCCGCGTTGCACGGGAGTATGTGAAAAGTGTTCATATGTAGTAAAAACCTGATATATACGTCCATTTTCGTCATTTGTTATCGAATCGACTTATAGCCAGATCGTCACATTGGCCGCTCTTATATCTGAAACGGTTGTACTTATCGTCTGCAAAGCTATGTCGCGTGCTGCGGTATGCGTAGACACTAAAATCACCATAGTAGAACACAGATGAAGCTTCTAAGTTGATGTAATAGCCAGTAAGAAGTAGTACAATTCAAGATTTACGTATCGATTATTGTCTTTTTTGCTGGCTTTGGTGCCTTGGATATGAGCTAGGACCTTAAGATTCTGCATGAAAGGAGGACTAGCAGCCGAGTTGCATGGGAGAATGTGAAAAGTTTTCATATGTAGTAAAAACCTGAGAAATCCGTCCGTTTTCGTCATTTGTTATCGAATCGACTTAAAGCCAGATCGTCACATTGGCCGCTCTTCTCTCTGAAACGGTTGTACTTATCGTCTGCAAAGCTATGTCGTGTGCTGCGGTATGCGGAGACACTAAAAGCACCATTCTAGAACACAGGTTAAGCTTCTAAGTTGATGTAATAGCCAGTAAGAGGTAGTACAATTCAAGTTTTAGGTATCGATTATTGACTTTTTGCTGGCTATGTTGCCTTGGACATGAGCTAGTACCTTAAGATTCTGCATGAAAGCAGGACTAGCAGCCACGTTCCACGGAGAATGTGAAAAGTGTTCATATGTAGTAAAAACCTGAGAAATCCGTCCGTTTTCGTCATTTGTTATCGAATCGACTTAAAGCCAGATCGTCACATTGGTCGCTCTTCTCTCTGAAACGGTTGTACTTATCGTCTGCAAAGCTATGTCGCGTGCTGCGGTATGCGGAGACACTAAAATCACCAGAGTGGAACACAGATGAAGCTTCTAAGTTGATGTAATAGCCAGTAAGGAGTAGTACAATTCAAGTTTTAGGTATCGAATATTGATTTTTTAGATGGCTTTGGTGCCTTGGACATGAGCTAGGACCTTAAGATTCTGCATGAAAGGAGGACTAGCAGCCGAGTTGCATCGGAGGATGCGAAAAGTGTTCATATGTAGTAAAAACCTGAGAAATACGTCCGTTTTCGTAATTTATTATGGAATCGACTTAAAGCAGTGCGTCACATCTGCCGCTCTTCTCTCTGAGACGGTTGTACTTATCGTCTGCAAAGCTATGTCGCGTGCTGCGGTATGCGGAGACACTAAAAGCACCATAGTAGAACACAGATGAAGTTTCTAAGTTGATGTAATAGCCAGTAAGAAGTAGTACAATTCAAGTTTTATTTATCGATTATTGACTTTTTATCTGGCTTTTGTGCCTTGGACATGAGCTAGGACCTTAACATTCTGCATGAAAGGAGGACTAGCAGCCGAGATGCACGGGGGAATGTGAAAAGTGTTCATATGTAGTAAAAACCTGAGAAATCCGTCCGTTTTCGTCATTTGTTATCGAATCGACTTAAAGCCAGATCGTCACATTGGCCGCTCTTCTCTCTGAAACGGTTGTACTTATCGAATGCAAAGCTATGTCGCGTGCTGCGGTATGCGGAGACACTAAAAGCACCATTCTAGAACACAGGTTACGCTTCTAAGTTGATATAATAGCCAGTAAGAGGTAGTACAATTCAAGTTTTAGGTATCGATTATTGACTTTTCGCTGGCTATTTTGCCTTGGACATGAGCTAGGACCTTAAGATTCTGCATGAAAGGAGGACTAGCAGCCGCGTTCCACGGAGAATGTGAAAAGTGTTCATATGTAGTAAAAACCTGAGAAATCCGTCCGTTTCCGTCATTTGTTATCGAATCGACTTAAAGCCAGATCGTCACATTGGCCCCTCTTCTCTCTGAAACGGTTGTACTTATCGTCTGCAAAGCTATGTCGCGTGCTGCAGTATGCAGAGACACTAAAAGCACCATAGTAGAACACAGATGAAGCTTCTAAGTAGATGTGATAGCCAGTAAGAAGTAGTGCAATTCAAGTTTTAGGTATCGATTATTGACTTTTTATCTGGCTTTGGTACCTTGGACTTGAGGTAGGACCTTAAGATTGTGCATGAAAGGAGGACTAGCAGCCGTGTTGCACGGAGAATGTGAAAATGTTCATATGTACTAAAAACCTGAGAAATCCGTCCGTTTTCGGAATTTATTACCGAATCGACTTAAAGCCACATCGTCACTTTGGTCGCTCTTCTCTCTGAAACGGTTGTACTTATCGTCTGCAAAGCTATGTCGTATGCAGCGGTATGCGGAGACACTAAAATCACCATAGTGGAACACAGATGAAGCTTCTAAGTTGATGTAATAGCCAGTAAGAAGTAGTAAAATTCAAGTTTTAGGAATCGATTATTGACTTTTTTGATGGCTTTGGTGCCTTTGACATGAGCTAGGACCTTACGATTCTGCATGAAGGGAGGACTAGCAGCCGCGTTGCACGGGAGTATGTGAAAAGTGTTCATATGTAGTAAAAACTTGAGAAATCAGTCCATTTTCGTCATTTGTTATCGAATCGACTTAAAGCCAGATCGTCACATTGGCCGCTCTTCTCTCTGAAACGGTTGTACTTATCGTCTGCAAAGCTATGTCGTGTACTGCGGTATGCGGAGACACTAAAAGCACCATTCTAGAACACAGGTTAAGCTTCTAAGTTGATATAATAGCCAGTAAGAGGTAGTACAATTCAAGTTTTAGGTATCGATTATTGACTTTTCGCTGGCTATTTTGCCTTGGACATGAGCTAGGACCTTAAGATTCTGCATGAAAGGAGGACTAGCAGCCGCGTTCCACGGAGAATGTGAAAAGTGTTCATATGTAGTAAAAACCTGAGAAATACGTCCGTTTTCGTCATTTGTTATCGAATCGACTTAAAGCCAGGTCGTCACATTGGTCGCTCTTCTCTCTGAAACGGTTGTACTTATCGTCTGCAAAGCTATGTCGCGTGCTGCGGTATGCGGAGACACTAAAATCACCAGAGTGGAACACAGATGAAGCTTCTAAGTTGATGTAATAGCCAGTAAGGAGTAGTACAATTCAAGTTTTAGGTATCGAATATTGATTTTTTAGCTGGCTCTGATGCCTTGGACATGAGCTAGGACCTTAAGATTCTGCATGAAAGGAGGACTAGCAGCCGAGTTGCATCGGAGGATGCGAAAAGTGTTCATATGTAGTAAAAACCTGAGAAATACGTCCGTTTTCGTAATTTATTATGGAATCGACTTAAAGCAGTGCGTCACATCTGCCGCTCTTCTCTCTGAAACGGTTGTACTTATCGGCTGCAAAGCTATGTCGCGTGCTGCGGTATGCGGAGACACTAAAAGCACCATAGTAGAACACAGATGATGTTTCTAAGTTGATGTAATAGCCAGTAAGAAGTAGTACAATTCAAGTTTTATTTATCGATTATTGACTTTTTATCTGGCTTTTGTGCCTTGGACATGAGCTAGGACCTTAACATTCTGCATGAAAAAAGGACTAGCAGCCGAGTTGCATGGGAGAATGTGAAAAGTGTTCATATGTAGTAAAAACCTGAGAAATCCGTCCGTTTCCGTCATTTGTTATCGAATCGACTTAAAGCCAGATCGTCACATTGGCCCCTCTTCTCTCTGAAACGGTTGTACTTATCGTCTGCAAAGCTATGTCGCGTGCTGCAGTATGCAGAGACACTAAAAGCACCATAGTAGAACACAGATGAAGCTTCTAAGTAGATGTGATAGCCAGTAAGAAGTAGTGCAATTCAAGTTTTAGGTATCGATTATTGACTTTTTATCTGGCTTTGGTACCTTGGACTTGAGGTAGGACCTTAAGATTGTGCATGAAAGGAGGACTAGCAGCCGTGTTGCACGGAGAATGTGAAAATGTTCATATGTACTAAAAACCTGAGAAATCCGTCCGTTTTCGTAATTTATTACCGAATCGACTTAAAGCCACATCGTCACTTTGGTCGCTCTTCTCTCTGAAACGGTTGTACTTATCGTCTGCAAAGCTATGTCGTATGCAGCGGTATGCGGAGACACTAAAATCACCATAGTGGAACACAGATGAAGCTTCTAAGTTGATGTAATAGCCAGTAAGAAGTAGTAAAATTCAAGTTTTAGGAATCGATTATTGACTTTTTTGATGGCTTTGGTGCCTTTGACATGAGCTAGGACCTTACGATTCTGCATGAAGGGAGGACTAGCAGCCGCGTTGCACGGGAGTATGTGAAAAGTGTTCATATGTAGTAAAAACTTGAGAAATCCGTCCATTTTCGTCATTTGTTATCGAATCGACTTAAAGCCAGTTCGTCACATTGGCCCCTCCTCTCTCTGAAACGGTTGTACTTATCGTCTGCAAAGCTATGTCGCATGCTGCGGTATGCGGAGACACTAAAAGCACCATATTAGAACACAGATGAAGCTTCTAAGTTGATGTAATAGCCAGTAAGGAGTAGTACAATTCAAGTTTTAGGTATCGAATATTGATTTTTTAGCTGGTTTTGGTGCCTTGGACATGAGCTAGGACCTTAAGATTCAGCATGAAAGGAGGACTAGCAGCCGAGTTGCATCGGAGGATGCGAAAAGTGTTCATATGTAGTAAAAACCTGAGAAATCCGTCCGTTTCCGTCATTTGTTATCGAATCGACTTAAAGCCAGATCGTCACATTGGCCGCTCTTATATCTGAAACGGTTGTACTTATCGTCTGCAAAGCTATGTCGCGTGCTGCGGTATGCGGAGACACTAAAAGCACCATAGTAGAACATAGATGAAGCTTCAAAGTTGATGTAATAGCCAGTAAGAAGTAGTACAATTCAAGATTTAGGTATCGATTATTGACTTTTTTGCTGGCTTTGGTGCCTTGAACATGAGCTAGGACCCTACGATTCTGCATGAAAGGAGGACTAGCAGCCGAGTTGCACGGGGGAATGTAAAAAGTGTTCATATGTAGTAAAAACCTGAGAAATCCGTCCGTTTTCGTCATTTGCTATCGAATCGACTTAAAGCCAGATCGTCACATTGGCCCCTCTTCTCTCTGAAACGGTTGTACTTATCGTCTGCAAAGCTATGTCGCGTGCTGCAGTATGCGGAGACACTAAAAGCACCATAGTAGAACACAGATGAAGCTTCTAAGTAGATGTGATAGCCAGTGAGAAGTAGTGCAATTCAAGTTTTAGGTATCGATTATTGACTTTTTTGATGGCTTTGGTGCCTTTGACATGAGTTAGGTACTTATGATTCTGCATGAAAGGAGGACTAGCAGCCGAGTTGCATGGAAGAATGTGAAAAGTGTTCATATGTAGTAAAAACCTGAGAAATCCATCCGTTTTCGTCATTTGTTACGGAATCGACTTCAAGCCAGGTCGTCACATTGGTCGCTCTTCTCTCTGAAACGGTTGTACTTATCGTCTGCAAAGCTATGTCGCGTGCTGCGGTATGCGGAGACACTAAAAGCACTATAGTAGAACACAGATGAAGATTCTAAGATGATGTAATAGCCAGTAAGAAGTAGTACAATTCAAGTTTTAAGTATCGATTATTGACTTTTTAGCTGGCTTTGGTGCCTTGGACATAGCTAGGACCATAAGATTCTGCATGAAAGGAGGACTAGCAGCCGAGTTGCACGGGAGAATGTGAAAAGTGTTCATATGTAGTAAAAACCTGAGAAATCCGTCCGTTTTCGTCATTTGTTATCGAATCGACTTAAAGCCAGATCGTCACATTGGCCACTCTTCTCTCTGAAACGGTTGTACTTATCGTCTGAAAGCTATGTCGCGTGCTGCGGTATGCGGAGACACTAAAAGCACCATAGTACGACACAGATGAAGCTTCTAAGATGATGAAATAGCCAGTAAGAATTAGTACAATACCAGTTTTAAGTATCGATTATTGACTTTTTAGCAGGCTTTGGTGCCTTGGACATGAGGTAGGACCTTAAGATTCTGCATGAAAGGAGGACTAGCAGCCGAGTTACATGGGAGGATGTGAAAAGTGTTCATATGTAGTAAAAACCTGCGAAATCCGTCCGTTTTCGTCATTTGTTATCGAATCGACTTAAAGCCAGGTCGTCACATTGGCCGCTCTTCTCTCTGAAACGGTTGTACATATCGTCTGCAAAGCTATGTCGCATGTTTGCGGTATGTGGAGACTCTAAAAGCACCATAGTAGAACACAGATGATGCTTGTAAGTTGATGTAATAGCCAGTAAGAAGTAGTACAACTCAAGTTCTAGGTATCGATTATTGACTTTTTAGCTGGCTTTGGTGCCATGGGCATGAGCTAGGACCATAAGATTCTGCATGAAAGGAGGACTAGCAGCCGAGTTGATCGGGAGAATGAGAAAAGTGTTCATATGTAGTAAAAACCTGAGTAATCCGTCCGTTTTCGTCAATTGTTACAGAATCGACTTAAAGCCAGGTCGTCACATTGGTCGCTCTTCTCTCTGAAATGGTTGTACTTATCGTCTGCAAAGCTATGTCGCGTGCTACGGTATGCGGAGACACTAAAAGCACTATAGTAGAACACAGATGAAGATTCTAAGATGATGTAATAGCCAGTAAGAAGTAGTACAATTCAAGTTTTAAGTATCGATTATTGACTTTTTAGCTGGCTTTGGTGCCTTGGACATGAGCTAGGACCTTAAGATTCTGCATGAAAGGAGGACTAGCAGCCGAGTGGCCCGGGGGGATGTGAAAAGTGTTCATATGTAGTAAAAACCTGAGAAATCCGCCCATTTTCGTCATTTGTTATCGAATCGACTTAAAGCCGGAACGTCACATTGGCAACTCAACTCTCCGAAACGGTTGTACTTATCGTCTGCAAAGCTATGTCGCGTGCTGCGGTTTGTGGAGACACTAAAAGCACCATAGTAGAACACAGATGAAGCTTCTAAGTTGATGTAATAGCCAGTAAGAAGTAGTACAACTCAAGTTTTAGGTATCGATTATTGACTTTTTAGCTGGCTTTGGTGCCTTGGACATAGCTAGGACCATAAGATTCTGCATGAAAGGAGGACTAGCAGCCGAGTTGCACGGGAGAATGTGAAAAGTGTTCATATGTAGTAAAAATCTGAGAAATCCGTACGTTTTCGTCATTTGTTATCGAATCGACTTAAAGCCAGATCGTCACATTGGCCGCTCTCCTCTCTGAAACGGTTGTACTTATCGTCTGAAAGCTATGTCACGTGCTGCGGTATGCGGAGACACTAAAAGCACCATAGTAGGACACAGATGAAGCTTCTAAGATGATGAAATAGCCAGTAAGAATTAGTACAATACCAGTTTTAGGTATCGATTATTGACTTTTTAGCAGGTTTTGGTGCCTTGGAGATGAGCTAGCACCTTAAGATTCTGCATGAAAGGAGGACTAGCAGCCGAATTGCACGCGAGATTGTGAAAAGTGTTCATATGTAGTAAAAACCTGAGAAATCCGTCTGTATTCGTCATTTGGTATGGAATCGACTTAAAGCCAGATCGTCACATTGGCCGCTCTTCTCTCTGAAACGGTTGTACTTATCGTCTGCAAAGCTATGTCGCGTGCTGCGGTTTGTGGAGACACTAAAAGCACCATAGTAGAACACAGATGAAGCTTCTAAGTTGATGTAATAGCCAGTAAGAAGTAGTACAATTCAAGTTTTTGGTATCGATTATTGACTTTTTAGCTGGCCTTGGTGCATTGGACGTGAGCTAGGACCTTAAGATTCTGCATGAAAGGAGGACTAGCAGCCGAGTTGCATGGGAGAATGTGAAACGTGTTCATATGTATTAAAAACCTGAGAAATCCGTCCGTTTTCGTCATTTGTTATCGAATCGACTTAAAGCCAGATCGTCGCATTGGCCGCTCTTCTCTCTGAAACGGTTGTACTTATCGTCTGAAAGCTATGTCGCGTGCTGCGGTATGCGGAGACACTAAAAGCACCATAGTAGAACACATATGAAGCTTCTACGATAATGTAATAGCCAGTAAGAATTAGTACAATACCAGTTTTACGTATCGGTTATTGCCTTTTTAGCTGGCTTTGGTGCCTTGGACATGAGCTAGGACCTTAAGATTCTGCATGAAAGGAGGACTAGCAGCCGAATTGCACGGGAGAATGTGAAAAGTGTTCATATGTAGTAAAAACCTGAGAAATCCGTCCGTTTTCTTCATTTGTTACGGAATCGATTTAAAGCCAGGTCGTCACATTGTCCGCTCTTCTCTCTGAAACGGTTGTACATATCGTCTGCAAAGCTATGTCGCGTGCTGCGATATGCGGGGACACTAAAATCACTATAGTAGAACATTGATGAAGCTTCTAAGTTGATGTAATAGCTAGTAAGAATTAGTACAATACCAGATTTAGGCATCGATTATTGACTTTTTAGCTGGATTTGGTGCCTTGGACATGAGCTAGGACCTTAAGATTCTGCATGTAAGGAGGACTAGCAGCCGAATTGCACGCGAGATTGTGAAAAGTGTTCATATGTAGTAAAAACCTGAGAAATCCGTCTGTATTCGTCATTTGGTATGGAATCGACTTAAAGCCAGATCGTCACATTGGCCGCTCTTCTCTCTGAAACGGTTGTACTTATCGTCTGCAAAGCTATGTCGCATGCTGCGGTTTGTGGAGACACTAAAAGCACCATAGTAGAACACAGATGTAGCTTCTAAGTTGATGTAATAGCCAGTAAGAAGTAGTACAATTCAAGTTTCAGGTATCGATTATTGACTTTTTAGCTGGCCTTGGTGCATTGGACGTGAGCTAGGACCTTAAGACTCTGCATGAAACGAGGACTAGCTGCCGAGTTGCACAGGAGAATGTGAAAAGTGTTCATATGTAGTAAAAACCTGAGACATCCGTCCGTTTTCGTCATTTGTTATCGAATCGCCTTAAAGACAGATCGTCATATTGGCCTCTTTTCGCTCTGAAACGGTTGTACTTATCGTCTGCAAAGCTATGTCGCGTGCTGCGGTATGCGGAGACACTAAAAGCACCATAGTAGAACACAGATGAAGCTTCTAAGTTGATGTAATAGCCAGTAAGAAGTAGTACATCTCAAGTTCTAGGTATCGATTATTGACTTTTTAGCTGGCTTTGGTGCCTTGGACATGAGCTAGGACCTTAAGATTCTGCATGAAAGGAGGACTAGCAGCCGAGTTTCACGGGAGGATGTGAAAAGTGTTCATATGTAGTAAAAACCTGAGAAATCCGTCCGTTTTCGTCATTTGTTATCGAATCGACTTAAAGCCAGATCGTCACATTGGCCGCTCTTCTCTCTGAAACGGTTGTACATATCGTCTGCAAAGCTATGTCACGTGTTGCGGTATGTGGAGACTCTAAAAGCACCATAGTAGAACACAGATGATGCTTGTAAGTTGATGTAATAGCCAGTAAGAACTAGTACAACTCAAGTTCTAGGTATCGATTATTGACTTTTTAGCTGGCTTTGGTGCCTTGGACATGAGCTAGCACCATAAGATTCTGCATGAAAGGAGGACTAGCAGCCGAGTTGCACGGGAGAATGTGAAAAGTGTTCATATGTAGTAAAAACCTGAGAAATCCGTCCGTTTTCGTCATTTGTTATCGAATCGACTTAAAGCCAGATCGTCACATTGGCCACTGTTCTCTCTGAAACGGTTGTACTTATCGTCTGAAAGCTATGTCGCGTGCTGCGGTATGCGGAGACACTAAAAGCACCATAGTAGGACACAGATGAAACTTCTAAGATGATGAAATAGCCAGTAAGAATTAGTACATTACCAGTATTAAGTATCGATTATTGACTTTTTAGCAGGCTTTGGTGCCTTGGACATGAGGTAGGACCTTAAGATTCTGCATGAAAGGAGGACTAGCAGCCGAGTTACACGGGAGGATGTGAAAAGTGTTCATATGTAGTGAAAACCTGCGAAATCCGTCCGTTTTCGTCATTTGTTATCGAATCGACTGAAAGCCAGTTCGTCACATTGGCCGCTCTTCTCTCTGAAACGGTTGTACATATCGTCTGCAAAGCTATGTCGCGTGTTTGCGGTATGTGGAGACTCTAAAAGCACCATAGTAGAACACAGATAATGCTTGTAAGTTGATGTAATAGCCAGTAAGAAGTAGTACAACTCAAGTTCTAGGTATCGATTATTGACTTTTTAGCTGGCTTTGGTGCCATGGACATGAGCTAGGACCATAAGATTCTGCATGAAAGGAGGACTAGCAGCCGAGTTACATGGGAGGATGTGAAAAGTGTTCATATGTAGTAAAAACCTGAGAAATCCCTCCGTTTTCGTCATTTGTTACGGAATCGACTTAAAGCCAGGTCGTCACATTGGTCGCTCTTCTCTCTGAAACGGTTGTACTTATCGTCTGCAAAGCTATGTCGCGTGCTGCGGTATGCGGAGACACTAAAAGCACTATAGTAGAACACAGATGAAGATTCTAAGATGATGTAATAGCCAGTAAGAAGTAGTACAATTCAAGTTTTAAGTATCGATTATTGACTTTTTAGCTGGCTTTGGTGCCTTGGACATGAGCTACGACCTTAAGATTCTGCATGAAAGGAGGACTAGCAGCCGAGTTGCCTGGGAGGATGTGAAAAGTGTTCATGTGTAGTAAAAACCTGAGAAATCCGCCCATTTTCGTCATTTGTTATCGAATCGACTTAAAGCCGGATCGTCACATTGGCAACTCAACTCTCTGAAACGGTTGTACTTATTGTCTGCAAAGCTATGTCGCGTGCTGCGGTATGTGGAGACACTAAAAGCACCATAGTAGAACACAGATGAAGCTTCTAAGTTGGTGTAATAGCCAGTAAGAAGTAGTACAACTCAAGTTTTAGGTATCGATTATTGACTTTTTAGCTGGCTTTGGTGCTTTGGACATAGCTAGGACCATAAGATTCTGCAAGAAAGGAGGACTAGCAGCCGAGTTGCAAGGGAGAATGTGAAAAGTGTTCATATGTAGTAAAATCCTGAGAAATCCGTCCGTTTTCGTCATTTGTTATCGAATCGACTCAAAGCCAGATCGTCACATTGGCCGCTCTCCTCTCTGAAACGGTTGTACTTATCGTCTGAAAGCTATGTCGCGTGCTGCGGTATGCGGAGACACTAAAAGCACCATAGTAGGACACAGATGAAGCTTCTAAGATGATGAAATAGCCAGTAAGAATTAGTACAATACCAGTTTTAGGTATCGATTTTTGACTTTTTAGCAGGCTTTGGTGCCTTGGACATGAGCTAGGACCTTAAGATTCTGCATGAAAGGAGGACTAGCAGCCGAGTTGCACGGGAGAATGTGAAAAGTGTTCATATGTAGTAAAAACCTGAGAAATCCGTCCGTTTTCGTCATTTGTTGTCGAATCGACTTAAAGCCAGGTCGTCACATTGGCCGCTCTTCTCTCTGAAACGGTTGTACATATCGTCTGCAAAGCTATGTCACGTGTTGCGGTATGTGGAGACTCTAAAAGCACCATAGTAGAACACAGATGATGCTTGTAAGTTGATGTAATAGCCAGTAAGAACTAGTACAACTCAAGTTCTAGGTATCGATTATTGACTTTTTAGCTGGCTTTGGTGCCTTGGACATGAGCTAGCACCATAAGATTGTGCAAGAAAGGAGGACTAGCAGCCGAGTTGCACGGGAGAATGTGAAAAGTGTTCATATGTAGTAAAAACCGGAGAAATCCGTCAGTTTTCGTCATTTGTTATCGAATCGACTTAAAGCCAGATCGTCACATTGGCCACTCTTCTCTCTGAAACGGTTGTACTTATCGTCTGCAAAGCTATGTCGCGTGCTGCGATATGCGGGGACACTAAAATCACCATAGTAGAACATTGATGAAGCTTCTAAGTTGATGTAATAGCTAGTAAGAATTAGTACAATACCAGATTTAGGCATCGATTATTGACTTTTTAGCTGGATTTGGTGCCTTGGACATGAGCTAGGACCTTAAGATTCTGCATGTAAGGAGGACTAGCAGCCGAATTGCACGCGAGATTGTGAAAAGTGTTCATATGTAGTAAAAACCTGAGAAATCCGTCTGTATTCGTCATTTGGTATGGAATCGACTTAAAGCCAGATCGTCACATTGGCCGCTCTTCTCTCTGAAACGGTTGTACTTATCGTCTGCAAAGCTATGTCGCATGCTGCGGTTTGTGGAGACACTAAAAGCACCATAGTAGAACACAGATGTAGCTTCTAAGTTGATGTAATAGCCAGTAAGAAGTAGTACAATTCAAGTTTCAGGTATCGATTATTGACTTTTTAGCTGGCCTTGGTGCATTGGACGTGAGCTAGGACCTTAAGACTCTGCATGAAACGAGGACTAGCTGCCGAGTTGCACAGGAGAATGTGAAAAGTGTTCATATGTAGTAAAAACCTGAGACATCCGTCCGTTTTCGTCATTTGTTATCGAATCGCCTTAAAGAAAGATCGTCATATTGGCCTCTCTTCGCTCTGAAACGGTTGTACTTATCGTCTGCAAAGCTATGTCGCGTGCTGCGGTATGCGGAGACACTAAAAGCACCATAGTAGAACACAGATGAAGCTTCTAAGTTGATGTAATAGCCAGTAAGAAGTAGTACATCTCAAGTTCTAGGTATCGATTATTGACTTTTTAGCTGGCTTTGGTGCCTTGGACATGAGCTAGGACCTTAAGATTCTGCATGAAAGGAGGACTAGCAGCCGAGTTTCACGGGAGGATGTGAAAAGTGTTCATATGTAGTAAAAACCTGAGAAATCCGTCCGTTTTCGTCATTTGTAATCGAATCGACTTAAAGCCAGATCGTCACATTGGCCGCTCTTCTCTCTGAAACGGTTGTACATATCGTCTGAAAGCTATGTCGCGTGCTGCGGTATGCGGAGACACTAAAAGCACCATAGTAGGACACAGATGAAGCTTCTAAGATGATGAAATAGCCAGTAAGAATTAGTACAATACCAGTTTTAGGTATCGATTATTGGCTTTTTAGCAGGCTTTGGTGCCTTGGACATGAGCTAGGACCTTAAGATTCTGCATGAAAGGAGGACTAGCAGCCGAGTTGCACGGGAGAATGTGAAAAGTGTTCATATGTAGTAAAAACCTGAGAAATCCGTCCGTTTTCGTCATTTGTTATCGAATCGACTTAAAGCCAGGTCGTCACATTGGCCGCTCTTCTCTCTGAAACGGTTGTACATATCGTCTGCAAAGCTATGTCACGTGTTGCGGTATTTGGAGACTCTAAAAGCACCATAGTAGAACACAGATGATGCTTGTAAGTTGATGTAATAGCCAGTAAGAACTAGTACAACTCAAGTTCTAGGTATCGATTATTGACTTTTTAGCTGGCTTTGGTGCCTTGGACATGAGCTAGCACCATAAGATTCTGCATGAAAGGAGGACTAGCAGCCGAGTTGCACGGGAGAATGTGAAAAGTGTTCATATGTAGTAAAAACCTGAGAAATCCGTCCGTTTTCGTCATTTGTTATCGAATCGACTTAAAGCCAGATCGTCACATTGGCCACTCTTCTCTCTGAAACGGTTGTACTTATCGTCTGAAAGCTATGTCGCGTGCTGCGGTATGCGGAGACACTAAAAGCACCATAGTAGGACACAGATGAAACTTCTAAGATGATGAAATAGCCAGTAAGAATTAGTACAATACCAGTATTAAGTATCGATTATTGACTTTTTAGCAGGCTTTGGTTCCTTGGACATGAGGTAGGACCTTAAGATTCTGCATGAAAGGAGGACTAGCAGCCGAGTTACACGGGAGGATGTGAAAAGTGTTCATATGTAGTAAAAACCTGCGAAATCCGTCCGTTTTCGTCATTTGTTATCGAATCGACTGAAAGCCAGTTCGTCACATTGGCCGCTCTTCTCTCTGAAACGGTTGTACATATCGTCTGCAAAGCTATGTCGCGTGTTTGCGGTATGTGGAGACTCTAAAAGCACCATAATAGAACACAGATAATGCTTGTAAGTTGATGTAATAGCCAGTAAGAAGTAGTACAACTCAAGTTCTAGGTATCGATTATTGACTTTTTAGCTGGCTTTGGTGCCATGGACATGAGCTAGGACCATAAGATTCTGCATGAAAGGAGGACTAGCAGCCGAGTTACATGGGAGGATGTGAAAAGTGTTCATATGTAGTAAAAACCTGAGAAATCCCTCCGTTTTCGTCATTTGTTACGGAATCGACTTAAAGCCAGGTCGTCACATTGGTCGCTCTTCTCTCTGAAACGGTTGTACTTATCGTCTGCAAAGCTATGTCGCGTGCTGCGGTATGCGGAGACACTAAAAGCACTATAGTAGAACACAGATGAAGATTCTAAGATGATGTAATAGCCAGTAAGAAGTAGTACAATTCAAGTTTTAAGTATCGATTATTGACTTTTTAGCTGGCTTTGGTGCCTTGGACATGAGCTACGACCTTAAGATTCTGCATGAAAGGAGGACTAGCAGCCGAGTTGCCCAGGAGGATGTGAAAAGTGTTCATGTGTAGTAAAAACCTGAGAAATCCGCCCATTTTCGTCATTTGTTATCGAATCGACTTAAAGCCGGATCGTCACATTGGCAACTCAACTCTCTGAAACGGTTGTACTTATTGTCTGCAAAGCTATGTCGCGTGCTGCGGTATGTGGAGACACTAAAAGCACCATAGTAGAACACAGATGAAGCTTCTAAGTTGATGTAATAGCCAGTAAGAAGTAGTACAACTCAAGTTTTAGGTATCGATTATTGACTTTTTAGCTGGCTTTGGTGCTTTGGACATAGCTAGGACCATAAGATTCTGCAAGAAAGGAGGACTAGCAGCCGAGTTGCACGGGAGAATGTGAAAAGTGTTCATATGTAGTAAAATCCTGAGAAATCCGTCCGTTTTCGTCATTTGTTATCGAATCGACTTAAAGCCAGATCGTCACATTGGCCGCTCTTCTCTCTGAAACGGTTGTACTTATCGTCTGAAAGCTATGTCGCGTGCTGCGGTATGCGGAGACACTAAAAGCACCATAGTAGGACACAGATGAAGCTTCTAAGATGATGAAATAGCCAGTAAGAATTAGTACAATACCAGTTTTAGGTATCGATTATTGACTTTTTAGCAGGCTTTGGTGCCTTGGACATGAGCTAGGACCTTAAGATTCTGCATGAAAGGAGGACTAGCAGCCGAGTTGCACGGGAGAATGTGAAAAGTGTTCATATGTAGTAAAAACCTGAGAAATCCGACCGTTTTCGTCATTTGTTATCGAATCGACTTAAAGCCAGGTCGTCACATTGGCCGCTCTTCTCTCTGAAACGGTTGTACATATCGTCTGCAAAGCTATGTCACGTGTTGCGGTATGTGGAGACTCTAAAAGCACCATAGTAGAACACAGATGATGCTTGTAAGTTGATGTAATAGCCAGTAAGAACTAGTACAACTCAAGTTCTAGGTATCGATTATTGACTTTTTAGCTGGCTTTGGTGCCTTGGACATGAGCTAGCACCATAAGATTGTGCATGAAAGGAGGACTAGCAGCCGAGTTGCACGGGAGAATGTGAAAAGTGTTCATATGTAGTAAAAACCGGAGAAATCCGTCCGTTTTCGTCATTTGTTATCGAATCGACTTAAAGCCAGATCGTCACATTGGCCACTCTTCTCTCTGAAACGGTTGTACTTATCGTCTGAAAGCTATGTCGCGTGCTGCGGTATGCGGAGACACTAAAAGCACCATAGTAGGACACAGATGAAGCTTCTAAGATGATGAAATAGCCAGTAAGAATTAGTACAATACCAGTTTTAAGTATCGATTATTGACTTTTTAGCAGGCTTTGGTGCCTTGGACATGAGGTAGGACCTTAAGATTCTGCATGAAAGGAGGACTAGCAGCCGAGTTACATGGGAGGATGTGAAAAGTGTTCATATGTAGTAAAAACCTGCGAAATCCGTCCGTTTTCGTCATTTGTTATCGAATCGACTTAAAGCCAGATCGTCACATTGGCCGCTCTTCTCTCTGAAACGGTTGTACATATCGTCTGCAAAGCTATGTCGCGTGTTTGCGGTATGTGGAGACTCTAAAAGCACCATAGTAGAACACAGATAATGCTTGTAAGTTGATGTAATAGCCAGTAAGAAGTAGTACAACTCAAGTTCTAGGTATCGATTATTGACTTTTTAGCTGGCTTTGGTGCCATGGACATGAGCTAGGACCATAAGATTCTGCATGAAAGGAGGACTAGCAGCCGAGTTACATGGGAGGATGTGAAAAGTGTTCATATGTAGTAAAAACCTGAGAAATCCCTCCGTTTTCGTCATTTGTTACGGAATCGACTTAAAGCCAGGTCGTCACATTGGTCGCTCTTCTCTCTGAAACGGTTGTACTTATCGTCTGCAAAGCTATGTCGCGTGCTGCGGTATGCGGAGACACTAAAAGCACCATAGTAGGACACAGATGAAGCTTCTAAGATGATGAAATAGCCAGTAAGAATTAGTACAATACCAGTTTTAAGTATCGATTATTGACTTTTTAGCAGGCTTTGGTGCCTTGGACATGAGGTAGGACCTTAAGATTCTGCATGAAAGGAGGACTAGCAGCCGAGTTACATGGGAGGATGTGAAAAGTGTTCATATGTAGTAAAAATCTGAGTAATCCCTCCGTTTTCGTCATTTGTTACGGAATCGACTTAAAGCCAGGTCGTCAAATTGGTCGCTCTTCTCTCTGAAACGGTTGTACTTATCGTCTGCAAAGCTATGTCGCGTGCTGCGGTATGCGGAGACACTAAAAGCACTATAGTAGAACACAGATGAAGATTCTAAGATGATGTAATAGCCAATAAGAAGTAGTACAATTCAAGTTTTAAGTATCGATTATTGACTTTTTAGCTGTCTTTGGTGCCTTGGACATGAGCTAGCACCATAAGATTCTGCATGAAAGGAGGACTAGCAGCCGAGTTGCCCGGGAGGATGTGAAAAGTGTTCATGTGTAGTAAAATCCTGAGAAATCCGCCCATTTTCGTCATTTGTTATCGAATCGACTTAAAGCTGGATCGTCACATTGGCAACTCAACTCTCTGAAACGGTTGTACTTATTGTCTGCAAAGCTATGTCGCGTGCTGCGGTATGTGGAGACACTAAAAGCACCATAGTAGAACACAGATGAAGATTCTAAGATGATGTAATAGCCAGTAAGAATTAGTACAATACCAGATTTAGGTATCGATTATTGAATTTTCAGCTGGATTTGGTGCCTTGGACATGAGCTAGGACCTTAAGATTCTGCATGAAAGGAGGACTAGCAGCCGAATTGCACGGGAGAATGTGAAAAGTGTTCATATGTAGTAAAAACCTGAGAAATCCGTCGGTTTTCTTCATTTGTTACTGAATCGATTTAAAGCCAGGTCGTCACATTGTCCGCTCTTCTCTCTGAAACGGTTGTACATATCGTCTGAAAGCTATGTCGAGTGCTGCGGTATGCGGAGACACTAAAAGCACCATAGTAGGACACAGATGAAGCTTCTAAGATGATGAAATAGCCAGTAAGAATTAGTACAATACCAGTTTTAGGTATCGATTATTGACTTTTTAGCAGGCTTTGGTGCCTTGGACATGAGCTAGGACCTTAAGATTCTGCTTGAAAGGAGGACTAGCAGAAGAGTTGCACGGGAGGATGTGAAAAGTGTTAATATGTAGTAAAAACCTGAGAAATCCGTCCGTTTTCGTCATTTGTTATCGAATCGACTTAAAGCCAGGTCGTCACATTGGCCGCTCTTCTCTCTGAAACGGTTGTACATATCGTCTGCAAAGCTATGTCACGTGTTGCGGTATGTGGAGACTCTAAAAGCACCATAGTAGAACACAGATGATGCTTGTATGTTGATATAATAGCCAGTAAGAAGTAGTACAACTCAAGTTCTAGGTATCGATTATTGACTTTTTAGCTGGCTTTGGTGCCTTGGACATGAGCTAGCACCATAAGATTCTGCATGAAAGGAGGACTAGCAGCCGAGTTGCCGGGAGAATGTGAAAAGTGTTCATATGTAGTAAAAACCTGAGAAATCCGTCCGTTTTCGTCATTTGTTATCGAATCGACTTAAAGCCAGATCGTCACATTGGCCGCTCTTCTCGCTGAAACGGTTGTACTTATCGTCTGAAAGCTATGTCGCGTGCTCCAGTATGCGGAGACACTAAAAGCACCTTAGTAGAACATAGATGATGCTTCCAAGATGATGTAATAGCCAGTAAGAATTAGTACAATACCAGTTTTAGGTATCGATTATTGACATTTTAGCTGGATTTGGTGCCTTGGACATGAGCTAGGACCTTAAGATTCTGCATGAAAGGAGGACTAGCAGCCGAGTTGCAGGGGAGATTGTGAAAAGTCTTCATATGTAGTAAAAACCTGAGAATTCCGTCCGTATACGTCATTTGTTATGGAATCGACTTAAAGCCAGATCATCACATTGGCCGCTCTTCTCTCTGAAACGGTTGTACTTATTGTCTGCAAAGCTATGTTGCGTGCTGCTGTTTGTGGAGACACTAAAAGCACCATAGTAGAACACAGATGAAGCTTCTAAGTTGATGTAATAGCCAGTAAGAAGTAGTACATCTCAAGTTCTAGGTATCGATTATTGACTTTTTAGCTGGCTTTGGTGCCTTGGACATGAGCTAGGACCATAAGATTCTGCATAAAAGGAGGACTAGCAGCCGAGTTGCACGGGAGAATGTGAAAAGTGTTCATATGTAGTAAAATCCTGAGAGATCCGTCCGTTTTCGTCATTTGTTATCGAATCGACTTAAAGCCAGATCGTCACATTGGCCGCTCTCCTCTCTGAAACGGTTGTACTTATCGTCTGAAAGCTATGTCGCGTGCTGCGGTATGCGGAGACACTAAAAGCACCATAGTAGGACACAGATGAAGCTTCTAAGATGATGAAATAGCCAGTAAGAATTAGTACAATACCAGTTTTAGGTATCGATTATTGACTTTTTAGCAGGCTTTGGTGCCTTGGACATGAGCTAGGACCTTAAGATTCTGCATGAAAGGAGGACTAGCAGCCGAATTGCACGCGAGATTGTGAAAAGTGTTCATATCTAGTAAAAACCTGAGAAATCCGTCTGTTTCGTCATTTGGTATGGAATCGACTTAAAGCCAGATCGTCACATTGGCCGCTCTTCTCTCTGAAACGGTTGTACTTATCGTCTGCAAAGCTATGTCGCGTGCTGCGGTTTGTGGAGACACTAAAAGCACCATAGTAGAACACAGATGAAGCTTCTAAGATGGTGTAATAGCCAGTAAGAATTAGTACAATACCAGATTTAGGTATCGATTATTTAATTTTCAGCTGGATTTGGTGCCTTGGACATGAGCTAGGACCTTAAGATTCTGCATGAAAGGAGGACTAGCAGCCGAATTGCACGCGAGACTGTGAAAAGTGTTCATATGTTGTAAAAACCTGAGAAATCCGTCTGTATTCGTCATTTGGTATGGAATCGACTTAAAGCCAGATTGTCACATTGGCCGCTCTTCTCTCTGAAACGGTTGTACTTATCGTCTGCAAAGCTATGTCGCGTGCTGCGGTTTGTGGAGACACTAAAAGCACCATAGTAGAACACAGATGAAGCTTCTAAGATGATGTAATAGCCAGTAAGATGTAGTACAATTCAAGTGTTAGGTATCGATTATTGACTTTTTAGCTGGCTTTGGTGCCTTGGACATGAGCTAGGACCATAAGATTCTGCATGAAAGGAGGACTAGCTGCCGAGTTGCACGGGAGAATGTGAAAAGTGTTCATATGTAGTAAAAACCTGAGAAATCCGTCTGTATTCGTCATTTGGTATGGAATCGACTTAAAGCCAGATCGTCACATTGGCCGCTCTTCTCTCTGAAACGGTTGTACTTATCGTCTGCAAAGCTATGTCGCGTGCTGCGGTTTGTGGAGACACTAAAAGCACCATAGTAGAACACAGATGAAGCTTCTAAGTTGATGTAATAGCCAGTAAGAAGTAGTACAATCCAAGTTTCAGGTATCGATTATTGAATTTTTAGCTGGCCTTGGTGCATTGGACGTGAGCTAGGACCTTAAGACTCTGCATGAAAGGAGGACTAGCAGCCGAGTAGCAAGGGAGAATGTGAAAAGTGTTCATATGTATTAAAAAACTGAGAAATCCGTCCGTTTTCGTCATTTGTTATCGAATCGACTTAAAGCCAGATCGTCACATTGGCCGCTCTTCTCTCTGAAACGGTGGTACTTATCGTCTGCAAAGCTATGTCGCGTGCTGCGGTTTGTGGAGACACTAAAAGCACCATAGTAGAACACAGATGAAGCTTCTAAGATGATGTAATAGCCAGTAAGATGTAGTACAATTCAAGTTTTAGGTATCGATTATTGACTTTTTAGCTGGCCTTGGTGCATTGGACGTGAGCTAGGACCTTAAGATTCTGCATGAAAGGAGGACTAGCAGCCGAGTAGCAAGGGAGAATGTGAAAAGTGTTCATATGTAGTGAAAACCTGAGAAATCCGTCCGTTTTCTTCATTTGTTGTGGAATCGATTTAAAGCCAGGACGTCACATTGTCCGCTCTTCTCTCTGAAACGGTTGTACATATCGTCTGCAGAGCTATTTCGCGTGTTGCGATATGCGGGGACACTAAAATCACCATAGTAGAACAATGATGAAGCTTCTAAGTTGATGTAATAGCTAGTAAGAATTAGTACAATACCAGATTTAGGTATCGATTATTGACTTTTTAGCTGGATTTGGTGCCTTCGACATGAGCTAGGACCTTAATATTCTGCATGAAAGGAGGACTAGCAGCCGAATTGCACGCGAGATTGTGAAAAGTCTTCATATGTAGTAAAAACCTGAGAATTCCGTCCGTATACGTCATTTGTTATGGAATCGACTTAAAGCCAGATCATCACATTGGCCGCTCTTCTCTCTGAAACGGTTGTACTTATTGTCTGCAAAGCTATGTTGCGTGCTGCTGTTTGTGGAGACACTAAAAGCACCATAGTAGAACACAGATGAAGCTTCTAAGTTGATGTAATAGCCAGTAAGAAGTAGTACATCTCAAGTTCTAGGTATCGATTATTGACTTTTTAGCTGGCTTTGGTGCCTTGGACATGAGCTAGGACCATAAGATTCTGCATAAAAGGAGGACTAGCAGCCGAGTTGCACGGGAGAATGTGAAAAGTGTTCATATGTAGTAAAATCCTGAGAAATCCGTCCGTTTTCGTCATTTGTTATCGAATCGACTTAAAGCCAGATCGTCACATTGGCCGCTCTCCTCTCTGAAACGGTTGTACTTATCGTCTGAAAGCTATGTCGCGTGCTGCGGTATGCGGAGACACTAAAAGCACCATAGTAGGACACAGATGAAGCTTCTAAGATGATGAAATAGCCAGTAAGAATTAGTACAATACCAGTTTTAGGTATTGATTATTGACTTTTTAGCAGGCTTTGGTGCCTTGGACATGAGCTAGGACCTTAAGATTCTGCATGAAAGGAGGACTAGCAGCCGAATTGCACGCGAGATTGTGAAAAGTGTTCATATCTAGTAAAAACCTGAGAAATCCGTCTGTTTCGTCATTTGGTATGGAATCGACTTAAAGCCAGATCGTCACATTGGCCGCTCTTCTCTCTGAAACGGTTGTACTTATCGTCTGCAAAGCTATGTCGCGTGCTGCGGTTTGTGGAGACACTAAAAGCACCATAGTAGAACACAGATGAAGCTTCTAAGTTGATGTAATAGCCAGTAAGAAGTAGTACAATTCGAGTTTTAGGTATCGATTATTGACTTTTTCGCTGGCCTTGGTGCATTGGACGTGAGCTAGGACCTTAAGATTCTGCATGAAAGGAGGACTAGCAGCCGAGTTGCATGAGAGAATGTGAAACGTGTTCATGTGTATTAAAAACCTGAGAAATCCGTCCGTTTTCGTCATTTGTTATCAAATCGACTTAAAGCCAGATCGTCGCATTGGCCGCTCTTCTCTCTGAAACGGTTGTACTTATCGTCTGAAAGCTATGTCGCGTGCTGCGGTATGCGGAGACACTAAAAGCACCATAGTAGAACACAGATGAAGCTTCTACGATGATGTAATAGCCAGTAAGAATTAGTACAATACCAGTTTTACGTATCGGTTATTGACTTTTTAGCTGGCTTTGGTGCCTTGGACATGAGCTAGGACCTTAAGATTCTGCATGAAAGGAGTACTAGCAGCCGAATTGCACGGGAGAATGTGAAAAGTGTTCATATGTAGTAAAACCCTGAGAAATCCATCCGTTTTATTCATTTGTTACGGA
Source organism: Schistocerca gregaria (assembly GCF_023897955.1). NCBI lineage: Eukaryota > Metazoa > Arthropoda > Insecta > Orthoptera > Acrididae > Schistocerca > Schistocerca gregaria. Next base: position 57,596 of record NW_026062008.1, on the reverse strand, counting down.
ATCGATTTAAAGCCAGATCGTCACATTGGCCGCTCTTCGCTCTGAAACGGTTGTACTTATCGCCTGCAAAGCTATGTCGCGTGCTACGTTATGCGGAGACACTAATAGCACCATAGTAGAACACAGATGAAGCTTCTAAGTTGATGTGATAGCAAGTAAGAAGTAGTACAATCCAAGTTTTAGGTATCGATTTTTGACTTTTTAGCTGGCTTTGGTGCATTGGACGTGAGCTAAGACCTTAAGATTCTGCATGAAAGGAGGACTAGCAGCCAAGTTGCACGGGAGAAGGTGAAAAGTGTTCATATGTAGTAAAAACCTGAGAAATCCGTCCGTTTTCGTCATTTGTTATCGAATCGACTTAAAGCCAGATCGTCACATTGGCCGCTCTTCTCTCTGAAACGGTTGTACTTATCGTCTGCAAAGCTATGTCGCGTGCTGCGGTATGTGGAGGCACTAAAAGCACCATAGTAAAACACAGATGAAGCTTCTAATTTGATGTAATAACCAGTAAGAAGTAGTACAATTCAAGTTTTAAGTGTCGATTATTGACTTTTTAGCTGGCTTTGGTGCCTTGGACATGAGCTAGGACCATAAGATTCTGCATGAAAGGAGGACTAGCAGCCGAGTTGCAAGGGAGAATGTGAAAAGTGTTCATATGTAGTAAAAACCTGAGAAATCCGTCCGTTTTCGTCATTTGTTATCGAATCGACTTAAAGCCAGATCGTCACATTGGCCGCTCTTCTCTCTGAAACGGTTGTACTTATCGTCTGAAAGCTATGTCGCGTGCTGCAGTATGCGGAGACACTAAAAGCACCATAGTAGAACACAGATGAAACTTCTAAGATGATGTAATAGCCAGTAAGAATTAGTACAATACCAGATTTAGGTATCGATTATTGACTTTTTAGCTTGCTTTGGTGCCTTGGACGTGAGCTAGGACCTTAAGATTCTGCATGAAAGGAGGACTAGCAGCCGAATTGCACGCGAGATTGTGAAAAGTGTTCATATGTAGTAAAAACCTGAGAAATCCGTCCGTTTTCGTCATTTGTTATCGAATCGACTTAAAGCCAGATCGTCACATTGGCCGCTCTTCTCTCTGAAACGGTTGTACTTATCGTCTGCAAAGCTATGTCGCGTGCTGCGGTATGCGGAGACACTAAAAGCACCATAGTAGAACACAGATGAAGCTTCTAAGATGATGTAATAGCCAGTAAGAAGTAGTACAATTCAAGTTTTAAGTATCGATTATTGACTTTTTAGCTGGCTTTGGTGCCTTGGACATGAGCTAGGACCTTAAGATTCTGCATGAAAGGAGGACTAGCAGCCGAGTTGCACGGGAGATTGTGAAAATTGTTCATATGTAGTAAAAACCTGAGAGATTCGTTCGCCATCGTCATTTGTTAACGAATCGACTTAAAGCCAGATCGTCACATTGGCCGCTCTCCTCTCTGAAACGGTTGTACTTATCGTCTGCAAAGCTATGTCGCGTGCTGCGGTATGTAGAGACACTAAATGCACCATAGTAGAACACAGATGAAGCTTCTAAGTTGATGTAATAGCCAGTAAGAAGTAGTACAATTCAAGTTTTAGGTATCGATTATTGACTTGGTAGCTGGCTTTGGTGCCTTGGACATGAGCTAGGACCTTAAGATTCTGCATGAAAGAAGGACTAGCAGCCGAGTTGTACGGGAGAATGTGAAAAGTGTTCATATGTAGTAAAAACCTGAGAAATCCATACGTTTTCGTCATTGGTTATCGAATCGACTTAAAGCCTGATCGTCACATTGGCCGCTCTTCTCTCTGAAACGGTTGTACTTATCGTCTGCAAAGCTATGTCGAGTGCTGCGGTATGTGGAGACACTAAAATCACCATAGTAGAACACAGATGAAGCTTCTAAGTTGATGTAATAGCCAGTAAGAAGTAGTACAATTCAAGTTTTAGGTATCGATTATTGACTTTTTAGCTGGCTTTGGTGCCTTGGACATGAGCTAGGACCTTAAGAATCTGCATGAAAGAAGGACTAGCAGCCGAGTTGTACGGGAGAATGTGAAAAGTGTTCATATGTAGTAAAAACCTGAGAAATCCATACGTTTTCGTCATTGGTTATCGATTCGTCTTCAAGCCAATCGTCACATTGGCTGCTCTTCTCTCTGAAACGGTTGTACTTATCGTCTGCAAATCTATGTCGCGTGCTGCGGCATGTGGAGACACTAAAAGCACCATAGTAGAACACAGATGAAGCTTCTAAGATGATGTAATAGCCAGTAAGAATTAGTACAATACCAGTTTTGGGTATCGATTATTGAATTTTAGCTGCCTTTGGTGACTTGGACATGAGCTAGGACCTTAAGATTCTGCATGAAAGGAGGACTAGCAGCTGACTTGCCTGGGAGAATATGAAAAGTGTTCATATGTAGTAAAAACCTGAGAAATCCTTCCGTTTTCGTCATTTCGTTATCGAATCGACCTAAAGCCAGATCGTGACATTGGCCGCCCTTCTCTCTGAAACGGTTGCACTTATCGTCTGCAAAGCTATGTCGCGTGCTGCAGTATGCGGAGACACTAAAAGCAGCATAGTAGAACACAGATGAAGCTTCTAAGTTGATGTAATAGCTAGTAAGAAGTAGTACAATTGAAATTTTAGATATCGATTATTGACTTTTTAGCTGGCTTTGGTGCCTTGGACATGAGCTAGGACCTTAAGATTCTGCATGAAAGGAGGACTAGCAGCCGAGTTGCACGGGAGAAAGTGAAAAGTGTTCATATGTAGTAAAAACCCGAGAAATCCGTACGTTTTCGTCATTGGTTATCGAATCGTCTTAAAGCCAGATCGTCACATTGGCCGCTCTTCTCTCTGAAACGGTTGTACTTATCGTCTGCAAAGCTAAGTCGAGTGCTGCGGTATGTGGAGACACTAAAATCACCATAGTAGAACACAGATGAAGCTTCTAAGTTGATGTAATAGCCAGTAAGAGGTAGTACAATTCAAGTTTTAGGTATCGATTATTGACGTTTTAGCTGGCTTTCGCGACTTGGACCTGAGCTAGGACCTTAAGATTCGGCATGAAAGGAGGACTAGCAGCAGACTTGCCTGGGAGAATATGAAAAGTGTTCATATGTAGTAAAAAACCTGAGAAATCCTTCCGTTTTCGTCATTTGTTATCGAATCGACCTAAAGCCAGATCGTGACATTGGCCGCCCTTCTCTCTGAAACGGTTGCACTTATCGTCTGTAAAGCTATGTCACGTGCTGCAGTATGCGGAGACACTAAAATCAGTATAGTAGAACACAGATGAAGCTTCTAAGTTGATGTAATAGCTAGTAAGAAGTAGTACAATTGAAATTTTAGATATCGATAATTGACTTTTTAGCTGGCTTTGGTGCCTTGGACATGAGCTAGGACCTTAAGATTCTGCATGAAAGGAGGACTAACAGCCGCCTTGCACGTGAGAATGTAAAAAGTGTTCATATGTAGTAAAAACCTGAGAAATCCGACCGTTTTCGACATTTGTTATCGAATCGACTTAAAGCCAGATCGTCACATTGGACGCTATTCTCTCTGAAACGGTTGTACTTATCGTCTGCAAAGCTATGTCGAGTGCTGCGGTATGTGGAGACACTAAAAGCACCATAGTAGAACACAGATGAAGCTAATAAGTTGATGTAATAGCCAGTAAGAGGTAGTACAATTAAAGTTTAAGGTATCGATTATTAAATTTTAGCTGGCTTTGGTGCCTTGGACATGAGCTAGGACCTTAAGATTCTGCATGAAAGGAGGACTAGCAGCCGAGATGCATGGGAGAATGTGAAAAGTGTTCATATGTAGTAAAAACCTGAGAAATACGTTCGTTATCGTTATATATTACCGAATCGACTTAAAACCGGATCGTCACATTGGCCGCTCTTCTCTCTGAAACGGTTGTACTTATCGTCTGAAAAGCTATGTCGCGTGCTGCGGTATGTGGAGACACTAAAATCACCTTAGTAGGACTCAGATGAAGCTTCTAAGTTGATGTAATAGCCAGTAAGAAGTAGTACAATTCAAGTTTTAGGTATCGATTATTGACTTTTTAGCTGGCTTTGGTGCCTTGGACATGAGCTAGGACCCTAAGAATCTGCAAGAGAGGGAGACTAGCAGAAAAGTTGCATGGGAGAATGTCAAATGTGCTCATATGTAGTATTAACGTGAGAAATCCGTCCGTTTTCGTCTTTTGTTATCGAGTCGACTGAAGGCCAGATCTTAACATTGTCCGCCCTTCTCTCTGAAACGGCTGTACTTATCGTCTGAAAGCTATGTCGCGTGCTGCGGTATGCGGAGACACTAAAAGCACCATAGTAGAACACAGATGAAGCTTCTAAGTTGATGTAATAGCCAGTAAGAAGTAGTACAATTCCAGTTTTAGGTATCGATTATTGACTTTTTAGCTGGCTTTGGTGCCTTGGACATGAGCTAGGACCTTAAGATTCTGCATGAAAGCGGGACTAGCAGCCGAGTTGCACTGGAGAATGTGAAAAGTGTTCATATGGAGTAAAAACCTGAGAAATCCGTCCGTTTTCGTCGTTTGTTATAGAATCGACTTAAAGCCTGATCGTCACATTGGGCGCTCTTCTCTCTGAAACGGTTGCACTTATCGTCTGCAAAGCTATGTCGCGTGCTGCAGTATGCGGAGACACTAAAAGCAGCATAGTAGAACACAGATGAAGCTTCTAAGTTGATGTAATAGCCAGTAAGAGGTAGTACAATTCAAGTTTTAGGTATCGATTATTGACGTTTCAGCTGGCTTTGGTGCCATGGACATGAGCTAGGACATTAAGATTCTGCATGAAAGGAGGACTAGCAGCCGAGTTGCACGGGAGATTGTGAAAAGTGTTCATATGTAGTAAAAACCTGAGAGATCCGTTCGCCATCGTCATTTGTTAACGAATCGACTTAAAGCCAGATCGTCATATTGGCCGCTCTCCTCTCTGAAACGGTTGTACTTATCGTCTGCAAAGCTATGTCGCGTGCTGCGGTATGCGGAGACACCAAAATAACCATAGTAGAACACAGATGAAGCTTCTAAGTTGATGTAATAGCCAGTAAGAAGTAGTACAATTCAAGATTTGGGCATCGATTATTGAATTTTTAGCTGGCTTTGGTGCCTTGGACATGAGCTAGGACCTTAAGATTCGGCATGAAAGGAGGACTAGCAGCCGAGTTGCACGGGAGAATGTGAAAAGTGTTCATATGTAATAAAAACCTGAGAAATCCGTCCGTTTTCGTCATTTGTTATCGAATCGACTTAAAGCCAGATCGTCACATTGTACGCTCTTCTCTCCGAAACGGTTGTACTTATCGTCTGCAAAGCTATGTCGCGTGCTGCGGTATGCGGAGACACTAAAAGCACCATAGTAGAACACAGATGAAGCTTCTAAGATGATGTAATAGCCAGTAAGATTTAGTACAATACCAGTTTTAGGTATCGATTATTAAGTGTTTAGCTGGCTTTGGTGCCTTGCACATGAGCTAGGACCTTAAGATTCTCCATGAAAGGAGGACTAGCAGCCGAATAGCATGGGAGATTGTGAAAAGTGTTCATATGTAGTAAAAACCTGAGAAATCCGTCCGTTTTCGTCATTTTTTATGGAATCGACTTAAAGCCAGGTCGTCACATTGGCATCTATTCTCTCTGAAACGGTTGTACATATCGTCTGCAAAGCTATGTCGCGTGCTGCGGTATGTGGAGACACTATAAGCACCATACTAGAACACAGATGAAGCTTCTATGTTGATGTCATAGCTAGTAAGAAGAAGTACAATTGAAATTTTAGATATCGATTATTGACTTTTTAGCTGGCTTTGGTGCCTTGGACATGAGCTAGGACCATAAGATTCGGCATGAAAGGAGGACTAGCAGCCGAGTTGCACTGGAGAATGTGAAAAGTGTTCATATGTAGTAAAAGCCTGAGAAATCCGTCCGTTTTCGTCGTTTGTTATAGAATCGACTTAAAGCCTGATCGTCACATTGGGCGCTCTTCTCTCTGAAACGGTTGCACTTATCGTCTGCAAAGCTATGTCGCGTGCTGCAGTATGCGGAGACACTAAAAGCAGCATAGTAGAACACAGATGAAGCTTCTAAGTTGATGTAATAGCTAGTAAGAAGTAGTACAATTGAAATTTTAGATATCGATTATTGACTTTTTAGCTGGCTTTGGTGCCTTGGACATGAGCTAGGACCTTAAGATTCTGCATGAAAGGAGGACTAGCAGCCTAGTTGCACGGGAGAAAGTGAAAAGTGTTCATATGTAGTAAAATCCTGAGAAATCCGTCCGTTTTCGTCATTTGTTATCGAATCGACTTAAAGCCGGATCGTCACATTGGCCACTCTTGTCTCTGAAACGGTTGTACTTATCGTCTGCAAAGCTATGTCGCGTGCTGCGGTATGCGGAGACACCAAAATAACCATAGTAGAACACAGATAAAGCTTCTAAGTTGATGTAATAGCCAGTAAGAAGTGGTACAATTCAAGTTTTAGGTATCGATTATTGACTTTTTAGCTGGCTTTGGTGCCTTGGACATGAGCTATGTCCTTACGAATCTGCATGAGAGGAGGACTAGCAGAAGAGTTGGACAGGAGAATGTGAAAAGTGTTAATATGTAGTATTAACCTGAGAAATCCGTCTGTTTTCGTCTTTTGTTATCGAATCGACTTAAAGCCAGATCGTCACATTGGCCGCTCTTCTCTCTGAAACGTTTGTACTTATCGTCTGCAAATCTATGTCGCGTGCTGCGGTATGTGGAGACACTAAAAGCACCATAGTAGAACACAGATGAAGCTTCTAAGTTGATGTAATAGCTAGTAAGAAATAGTACAATTTAAATTTTAGATATCGATTATTGACTCTTTAGCTGGCTTTGGTGCCTTGGACATGAGCTAGGACCTTAAGAATGTGCATGAAAGGGGGACTAGCAGCCGAGTTGCACAGGAGAATGTGAAAAGTGTTCATATGTAGTAAAAACCTGAGAAACCCGTCCGTTTTCGTCATTTGTTATCGAATCGACTTAAAGCCAGATCGTCACATTGGCCGCTCTTCTCTCCGAAACGGTTGTACTTATCGTCTGAAAGGTATGTCGCGTGCTGCGGTATGCAGAGACACTAAAAGGACCAGAGTAGAACACAGATGAAGCTTCTAAGATGATGTAATAGCCAGTAAGAATTAGTACAATACCAGTTTTAGGTATCGATTATTGACTTTTTAGCTGACTTTGGTGCCTTGGACATGAGCTAGGACCTTAAGATTCTGCATGAAAGGAGGACTAGCAGCCGAATTGCACGAGAGAATGTGAAAAGTGTTCATATGTAATAAAAACCTGAGAAATCCGTCCGTTTTCGTCATTTGTTATCGAATCGACTTAAAGCCTGATCGTCACATTGGCCGCTCTTCTCTCTGAAACGGTTGTACTTATCGTCTGCAAAGCTATGTCGCGTGCTGCGGTATGCGGAGACACTAAAAGCACCATAGTAGAACAGAGATGAAGCTTCTAAGATGATGTAATAGCCAGTAAGAATTAGTACAATACCAGTTTTAGGTATCGATTATTAAGTGTTTAGCTGGCTTTGGTGCCTTGCAGATGAGCTAGGACCTTAAGATTCTGCATGAAAGGAGGACTAGCAGCCGAATTGCATGGGAGATTGTGAAAAGTGTTCATATGTAGTAAAAACCTGAGAAATCCGTCCGTTTTCGTCATTTTTTATGGAATCGACTTAAAGCCAGGTCGTCACATTGGCATCTCTTCTCTCTGAAACGGTTGTACATATCGTCTGCAAAGCTATGTCGCGTGCTGCGGTATGTGGAGACACTAAAAGCACCATACTAGAACACAGATGAAGCTTCTATGTTGATGTCATAGCTAGTAAGAAGTAGTACAATTGAAATTTTAGATATCGATTATTGACTTTTTAGCTGGCTTTGGAGCCTTGGACATGAGCTAGGACCATAAGATTCGGCATGAAAGGAGGACTAGCAGCCGAGTTGCACGGGAGAATGTGAAAAGTGTTCATATGTAGTAAAAATCTGAGAAATCCGTCCGTTTTCGTCATTTGTTATCGAATCGACTTAAAGCCAGATCGTCACATTGGGCGCTCTTCTCTCAAACGGTTGTACTTATCGTCTGCAAAGCTATGTCGCGTGCTGCGTTATGTGGAGACACTAAAAGCACCATAGCAGAACACAGATGAAGCTTCTAAGTTGATGTAATAGTTAGTAAGAAGTAGTACAATTCAAGTTTTAGGTATCGATTATAGACTTTTTAGCTGGCTTTGGTGCCTTGGACATGAGCTACGACCTTACGAATCTGCATGAGAGGAGGACTAGCAGAAAAGTTGCACGGGAGAATGTGAAATGTGTTAATATGTAGTTTTAACCTGAGAAATCCGTCCGTTTTCGTCATTTGTTATCGAATCGACTTAAATCCAGATCGTCACAGTGGCCGCTCTTCTCTCTGAAACGGTTGTACTTATCGTCTGCAAAGCTATGTCGTGTGCTGCGGTATGCGGAGACACTAAAAATACCATAGTAAAACACGGATGAAGTTTCTAAGTTGATGTAATAGCCAGTAAGAAGTAGTACAATTCAAGTTTTACTTATCGATTACTGACTTTCAGCTGGCTTTGGTGCCATGGACATGAGCTAGGACCTTAAGATTCTGCATGAAAGGAGGACTAGCAGCCGAGTTGCACGGGAGATTGTGAAAAGTGTTCATATGTAGTAAAAACCTGAGAGATCCGTTCGCCATCGTCATATGTTAACGAATCGACTTAAAGCCAGATCGTCACATTGGCCGCTCTCCTCTCTGAAACGGTTGTACTTATCGTCTGCAAAGCTATGTCGCGTGCTGCGGTATGTAGAGACACTAAATGCACCATAGTAGAACACAGATGAAGCTTCTAAGTTGATGTAATAGCCAGTAAGAAGTAGTACAATTCAAGTTTTAGGTATCGGTTATTGACTTTGTAGCTGGCTTTGGTGCCTTGGACATGAGCTAGGACCTTAAGACTCTGCATGAAAGGAGGACTAGCAGCCGAGCTGCGCGTTAGGATGTGAAAAGTTTTCATATGTAGTAAAAACCTGAGAAATCCGTCCATTTTCGTCATTTGTTATCGAATCGACTTAAAGCCGGATCGTCACATTGGCCACTCTTCTCTCAGAAACGGTTGTACTTATCGTCTTCAAAGCTATGTCGCGTGCTGCGGTATGCGGAGACACCAAAATAACCATAGTAGAACACAGATGAAGCTTCTAAGTTGATGTAATATCCAGTAAGAAGTAGTACAATTCAAGATTTGGGTATCGATTATTGAATTTTTAGCTTTCTTTGGTGCCTTGGACATGAGCTAGGACCTTAAGATTCGGCATGAAAGGAGGACTAGCAGCCGAGTTGCACGGGAGAATGTGAAAAGTGTTCATATGTAGTAAAAACCTGAGAAATCCGTCCATTTTCGTCATTTGTTATCGAATCGACTTAAAGCCAGATCGTCACATTGGCCGCTCTTCTCTCTGAAACGGTTGTACTTATCGTCTGCAAAGCTATGTCACATGCTGTGGTATGCGGAGACACTAAAATCACCATAGTAGGACACAGATAAAGCTTCTAAGTTGATGTAATAGGCAGTAAGAAGTGGTACAATTCAAGTTTTAGGTATCGATTATTGACTTTTTAGCTGGCTTTGGTGCCTTGGACATGAGCTATGTCCTTACGAATCTGCATGAGAGGAGGACTAGCAGAAAAGGTGCACAGGAGAAAGTGAAAAGTGTTAATATGTAGTATTAACCTGAGAAATCCGTCCGTTTTCGTCTTTTGTTATCGAATATCGACTTAAAGCCAGATCGTCACATTGGCCGCTCTTCTCTCTGACACGGTTGTACTTACCGTCTGCAAATCTATGTCGCGTGCTGCGGTATGTGGAGACACTAAAAGCACCATAGTAGAACACAGATGAAGCTTCTAAGTTGATGTAATAGCTAGTAAGAAGTAGTACAATTTAAATTTTAGATATCGATTATTGACTTTTTAGCTGGCTTCGGTGCCTTGGACATGAGCTAGGACCTTAAGAATGTGCATGAAAGGGGGACTAGCGGCCGAGTTGCACAGGAGAATGTGAAAGGTGTTCATATGTAGTAAAAACCTGAGAAACCCGTCCGTTTTCGTCATTTGTTATCGAATCGACTTAAAGCCAGATCGTCACATTGGCCGCTCTTCTCTCTGAAACGGTTGTACTTATCGTCTGCAAAGCTATGTCGCGTGCTGCGGTATGTGGAGACACTAAAAGCACCATAGCAGAACACAGATGAAGCTTCTAAGTTGATGTAATAGCCAGTAAGAAGTAGTACAATTCAAGTTTTAGGTATCGATTATTGACTTTTTAGCTGGCTTTGGTGCCTTGGACATGAGCTATGACCTTACGAATCTGCATGAGAGGAGGACTAGCAGAAAAGTTGCACGGGAGATTGTGAAATGTGATAATATGTAGTTTTAACCTGAGAAATCCGTCCGTTTTCGTCTTTTGTTATCGAATCGACTATAAGCCAGATTGTCACATTGTCCGCCCTTCTCTCTAAAACGGTTGTACTTATCGTCTGCAAAGCTATGTCGTGTGCTGCGGTATGCGGAGACACTAAAAATACCATAGTAAAACACGGATGAAGCTTCTAAGTTGATGTAATAGCCAGTAAGAAGTAGTACAATTCAAGTTTAAGGTATCGATTATTGACTTTGTAGCTGGCTTTGGTGCCTTGGACATGAGCTAGGACCTTAAGATTCTGCATGAAAGAAGGACTAGCAGCCGAGTTGTACGGGAGAATGTGAAAAGTGTTCATATGTAGTAAAAACCTGAGAAATCCATGCGTTTTCGCCATTGGTTATCGATTCGTCTTAAAGCCAGATCGTCACATTGGCTGCTCTTCTCTCTGAAACGGTTGTACTTATCGTCTGCAAAGCTATGTCGCGTGCTGCGGCATGTGGAGACACTAAAAGCACCATAGTAGAACACAGATGAAGGTTCTAAGTTGATGTAATAGCTAGTAAGAGGTAGTACAATTCAAGTTTTAGGTATCGATTATTGACTTGTTAGCTGGCTTTGGTGCCTTGGACATGAGCTAGGACCTTAAGAATCTGCATGAAAGGAGGACTAGCAGCCGAGTTGCACGGGAGGATGTGAAAAGTGTTCATATGTAGTAAAAACCTGAGAAGTCCGTCCGTTTTGTCATATGTTATCGAATCGACTTATAGCCAGATCGTCAAATTGGCCGCTCTTCTCTCCGAAACGGTTGTAATTATCGTCTGAAAGCTATGTCGCGTGCTGCGGTATGCGCAGACACTTAAAGCACCATAGTAGAACACAGATGAAGATTCTAAGTTGATGTAATAGCCAGTAAGATGTAGTACAATTCAAGTTTTAAGTATCGATTATTGACTTTGTAGCTGGCTTTGGTGCCTTGGACATGAGCTAGGACCTTAAGATTCTGCATGAAAGGAGGACTAGCAGCCGAGTTGCACGGGAGATTGTGAAAAGTGTTCATATGTAGTAAAAACCTAAGAGATCCGTTCGCCATCGTCATTTGTTAACGAATCGACTTAAAGCCAGATCGTCACATTGGCCGCTCTCCACTCTGAAACGGTTGTACTTATCGTCTGCAAAGCTATGTCGCTTGCTGCGGTATGCGGAGACACTAAAAGCACCATAGTAGAACACAGATGAAGATTCTAAGTTGATGTAATAGCCAGTAAGAAGTAGTACAATTCAAGTTTAAGGTATCGATTATTGACTTTGTAGCTGGCTTTGGTGCCTTGGACATGAGCTAGGACCTTAAGATTCTGCATGAAAGAAGGACTAGCTGCCGAGTTGTACGGGAGAATGTGAAAAGTGTTCATATGTAGTAAAAACCTGAGAAATCCATACGTTTTCGTCATTGGTTATCGATTCGTCTTAAAGCCAGATCGTCACATTGGCTGCTCTTCTCTCTGAAACGGTTGTACTTATCGTCTGCAATGCTATGTCGCGTGCTGCGGCATGTGGAGACACTAAAAGCACCATAGTAGAACACAGATGAAGGTTCTAAGTTGATGTAGTAGCTAGTAAGAGGTAGTACAATTCAAGTTTTAGGTATCGATTATTGACTTGTTAGTTGGCTTTGGTGCCTTTGACATGAGCTAGGACCTTAAGAATCTGCATGAAAGGAGGACTAGCAGCCGAGTTGCACGGGAGGATGTGAAAAGTTTTCATATGTAGTAAAAACCTGAGAAATCCGTCCATTTTCGTAATATGTAATCGAATCGACTTAAAACCGGATCGTGACATTGGCCGCTCTTCTCTCTTAACCGGTTGTACTTATCGTCTGCAAAGCTATGTCGCGTGCTGCGGTATGCGGAGACACTAAAATCACCATAGTAGAACACAGATGAAGCTTCTAAGTTGATGTAATAGCTAGTAAGAAGTAGTATAATTGGAATTTTAGATATCGATTATTGACTTTTTAGATGGCTTTGGTGCCTTGGACATGAGCTAGGACCTTAAGATTCTGCATGAACGGAGGACTAGCAGCCGAGTTGCACGGGAGAATGTAAAAAGTGTTCATATGTAGTAAAAACCTGAGAAGTCCGTCCGTTTTGTCATTTGTTATCGAATCGACTTAAAGCCAGATCGTCAAATTGGCCGCTCTTCTCTCCGAAACGGTTGAACTTATCGTCTGAAAGCTATGTCGCGTGCTGCGGTATGCGCAGACACTTAAAGCACCATAGTAGAACACAGATGAAGATTCTAAGTTGATGTAATAGCCAGTAAGAAGTAGTACAAGTCAAGTTTTAGGTATCGATTATAGACTTTTAAGCTGGCTTTGGTTCCTTGGACATGAGCTAGGACCTTAAGACTCTGCATGAAAGGAGGACTAACAGCCGCCTTGCACGTGAGAATGTGAAAAGTGATCTCATGTAGTAAAAACCTGAGAAATCCGACCGTTTTCGTCATTTGTTATCGAATCGACTTAAAGCCAGATCGTCACATTGGCCGCTCTTCTCTCTGAAACGGTTGTACTTATCGTCTGCAAAGCTATGTCGAGTGCTGCGGTATGTGGAGACACTAAAAGCACCATAGTAGAACAGAGATGAAGCTTATAAGTTGATGTAATAGCCAGTAAGAGGTACTACAATTCAAGTTTAAGGTATCGATTATTAAATTTTTAGCTGGCTTTGGTGCATTGGACATGAGCTAGGACCTTAAGATTCTGCATGAAAGGAGGACTAGGAGCCGAGATGCATGGGAGAATGTGAAAAGTGTTCACATGTAGTAAAAACCTGAGAAATCCGTTCGTTATCGTCATATATTACCGAATCGACTTAAAGCCGGATCGTCACATTGGCCGGTTTTCTCTTTGAAACGGTTGTACTTATCGTCTGCAAAGCTATGTCGCGTGCTGCGGTATGTGGAGACACTAAAATCACCTTAGTAGGACACAGATGAAGCTTCTAAGTTGATGTAATAGCCAGTAAGAAGTAGTACAAGTCAAGTTTTAGGTATCGATTATTGACATTTTAGCTGGCTTTGGTGCCTTGGACATGAGCTAGGACCTTAAGATTCTGCATGAAAGCAGGACTAGCAGCCGAGTTGCACTGGAGAATGTGAAAAGTGTTCATATGTAGTAAAAACCTGAGAAATCCGTCCGTTTTCGTCGTTTGTTATCGAATCGACTTAAAGCCTGATCGTCACATTGGGCGCTCTTCTCTCTGAAACGGTTGCACTTATCGTCTGCAAAGCTATGTCGCGTGCTGCAGTATGCGGAGACACTAAAAGCAGCATAGTAGAACACAGATGAAGCTTCTAAGTTGATGTAATAGCTAGTAAGAAGTAGTACAATTGAAATTTTAGATATCGATTATTGACTTTTTACCTGGCTTTGGTGCCTTGGACATGAGCTAGGACCTTAAGATTCTGCATGAAAGCAGGACTAGCAGCCGAGTTGCACTGGAGAATGTGAAAAGTGTTCATATGTAGTAGAAACCTGAGAAATCCGTCGGTTTTCGTCGTTTGTTATCGAATCGACTTAAAGCCAGATCGTCACATTGGCCGCTCTTCTCTCCGAATCGGTTGTACTTATCGTCTGAAAGCTATGTCGCGTGCTGCGGTATGCGGAGACACTAAAAGCACCATAGTAGAACACAGATGAAGCTTCAAAGATGATGTAATAGCCAGTAAGAATTAGTTCAATACCAGATTTGGGTATCGATTATTGACTTCTAGCTGGCTTTGGTGACTTGGACATGAGCTAGGACCTTAAGATTCTGCATGAAAGGAGGGTTAGCAGCCGAGTTGCACGGGAGAATGTGAAAAGTGTTCATATGTAATAAAAACCTGAGAAATCCGTCCGTTTTCGTCATTTGTTATGGAATCGACTTAAAGCCAGATCGTCACATTGGCCGCTCTTCCCTCTGACGCTGTTGTACTTATCATCTGCAATGCAATGTCGCGTGCTGCGGTATGCGCAGACACTTAAAGCACCATAGTAGATTACAGATGAAGCTTCTAAGTTGATGTAATAGCCAGTAAGAAGTAGTACAATTCAAGTTTTAGGTATCGATTATTGACTTTGTAGCTGGCTTTGGTGCCTTGGACATGAGCTAGGACCTTAAGATTCTGCATGAAAGGAGGACTAGCAGCCGAGTTGCAGGGGAGATTGTGCAAAGTGTTCATATGTAGTAAAAACCTAAGAGATCCGTTCGCCATCGTCATTTGTTAACGAATCGACTTAAAGCCAGATCGTCACATTGGCCGCTCTCCTCTCGGAGACGGTTGTACTTATCGTCTGCAAAGCTATGTCGCGTGCTGCGGTATGTGGAGACACTAAAAGCACCATAGTAGAACACAGATGAAGATTTTAAGTTGATGTAATAGCCAGTAAGAAGTAGTACAAGTCAAGTTTTAGGTATCGATTATAGACTTTTTAGCAGGCTTTGGTTCCTTGGACATGAGCTAGGACCTTAAGATTCTGCATGAAAGGAGGACTAACAGCCGTCTTGCACGTGAGAATGTGAAAAGTGTTCACATGTAGTAAAAACATGCGAAATCCGACCGTTTTCGTCATTTGTTATCGAATCTACTTAAAGCCAGATCGTCACATTGGGCGCTCTACTCTCTAAAACGGTTGTACTTATCGTCTGCAAAGCTATGTCGCGTGCTGCGGTATGCGGAGACACTAAAAGCACCATAGTAGAACACAGATGAAGCTTCTAAGTCGATGTAATAGCCAGTAAGAAGTAGTACAATTCAAGTTTTAGGTATCGATTATTGACTTTTTAGCTGCCCTTGGTGCCTTGGACATGAGCTAGGACCTTAAGATTCTGCATGAAAGGAGGACTAGCAGCCGAGTTGCAGGGGAGAATGTAAAAAGTGTTCATATGTAGTAAAAGCCTGAGAAATCCGTTCGTTATCGTCATTTGTTATCGAATCGACTTAAAGCCATATCGTCACCTTAGCCGCTCTTCTCTCTGAAACGATTGTACTTATCGACTGCAAAGCTATGTCGCGTGCTGCGGTATGCGGAGACATTAAAACCACCATAGTAAAACACAGATGAAGCTTCTAAGATGATGTAATAGTCAGTAAGAAGTAGTACAATTCAAGTTTTAGGTATCGATTATTGACTTTTTAGCTGCCCTTGGTGCCTTGGACATGAGCTAGGACCTTAAGATTCTGCATGAAAGGAGGACTAGCAGCCGAGTTGCACGGGAGAATGTGAAAAGTGTTCATATGTAGTAAAAACCTGAGAAATACGTCCGTTTTCGTCACTTGTTATCGAATCGACTTAAAGCCAGATCGTCAAATTGGCCCCTCTTCTCTCTGAAACGGTTGTACTTATCGTCTGCAAAGCTATGTCGCGTGCTGCGGTGTGCGGAGACACTAAAAGCACCATAGTAGAACACAGATGAAGCTTCTAAGTTGATGTACTAGGCAGTAAGAAGTAGTACAATTCAAGTCTTAGGTATCGATTATTGACTTTTTACCATTCTTTGGTGCCTTGGACATGAGCTAGGACCTTAAAATTCTGCATGAACGGAGGACTAGCAGCCGAGTTGCAGGGGAGAATGTAAAAAGTGTTCATATGTAGTAAAAACCTGAGAAATCCGTTCGTTATCGTCATTTGTTATCGAATCGCCTTAAAGCCAGATCGTCACATTAGCCACTCTTCTCTCTGAAACGGTTGTACTTATCGACTGCAAAGCTATGTCGCGTGCTGCGATATTCGGAGACACTAAAAGCACCATAGTAGAACGCAGATGAAGCTTCTAAGTTGAAGTAATATCCAGTAAGATGTAGTACAATTCAAGTCTTAGGTATCGATTATTGACTTTTTACCATTCTTTGGTGCCTTGGACATGAGCTAGGACCCTTAAATTCTGCATGAACGGAGGACTAGCAGCCGAGTTGCTTGGGAGAATGTGAAAAGTGTTCATATGTAGTAAAAACCTGAGAAATCCGTCCGTTTTCGTCATTTGTTATCGAATCGTCTTAAAGCCAGATCGTCACATTGGCGCTCTTCTCTTTGAAACGGTTGTACTTATCGTCTGCAAAGCTATGTCGCGTGCTGCGGTATGCGGAGACACTAAAAGCACCATAGTAGAACACAGATGAAGCTTCTAAGATGATGTAATAGCCAGTAAGAAGTAGTACAATTCAAGTGTTAGGTATCGATTATTGACTTTTTAGCTGGCTTTGGTGACTTGGACATGAGCTAAGACCTTAAGATTCTGCATGAAACGAGGACTAGCAGCCGAGTTGCACGGGAGAATGTGAAAAGTGTTCATATGTAGTAAAAACCTGAGAAATCCGTCCGTTTTCGTCATTTGTTATCGAATCGACTTAAAGCCAGATCGTCACATTGGCCGCTCTTCTCTCTGAAACGGTTGTACTTATCGTCTGCAGAGCTATGTCGCGTGCTGCGGTATGCGGAGACACTAAAAGCATCATAGTAGAACACAGATGAAGCTTCTAAGTTGTAATAGCCAGTAAGAAGTAGTACAATTCAAGTTTTAGGTATCGATTATTGACTTTTTAGCTGCCCTTGGTGCCTTGGACATGAGCTAGGACCTTAAGATTCTGCATGAAAGGAGGACTAGCAGCCGAGTTGCAGGGGAGAATATAAAAAGTGATAATATGTAGTAAAAGCCTGAGAATTCTGTTCGTTATCGTCATTTGTTATCGAATCGACTTAAAGCCAGATCGTCACCTTAGCCGCTCTTCTCTCTGAAACGATTGTACTTATCGACTGCAAAGCTATGTCGCGTGCTGCGGTATGCGGAGACACTAAAACCACCATAGTAAAACACAGATGAAGCTTCTAAGATGATGTAATAGTCAGTAAGAAGTAGTACAATTCAAGTTTTAGGTATCGATTATTGACTTTTTAGCTGCCCTTGGTGCCTTGGACATGAGCTAGGACCTTAAGATTCTGCATGAAAGGAGGACTAGCAGCCGAGTTGCTTGGGAGAATGTGAAAAGTGTTCATATGTAGTAAAAACCTGAGAAATCCGTCCGTTTTCGTCACTTGTTATCGAATCGACTTAAAGCCAGATCGTCACATTGGCCGCTCTTCTCTCTGAAACGGTTGTACTTATCGTCTGCAAAGCTATGTCGCGTGCTGCGGTATGCGGAGACACTAAAAGCATCATAGTAGAACACAGATGAAGCTTCCAAGTTGATGTAATAGCCAGTAAGAAGTAGTACAATTCAAGTTTTAGGTATCGATTATTGACTTTTTAGCTGCCCTTGGTGCCTTGGACATGAGCTAGGACCTTAAGATTCTGCATGAAAGGAGGACTAGCAGCCGAGTTGCAGGGGAGAATATAAAAAGTGATCATATGTAGTAAAAGCCTGAGAATTCTGTTCGTTATCGTCATTTGTTATCGAATCGTCTTAAAGCCAGATCGTCACCTTAGCCGCTCTTCTCTCTGAAACGATTGTACTTATCGACTGCAAAGCTATGTCGCGTGCTGCGGTATGCGGAGACACTAAAAGCACCATAGTAGAACACAGATGAAGCTTCTAAGCTGATGTAATACCCAGTAAGAAGTAGTACAATTCATGTTATAGTTATCGATTATTAAATTCTTAGCTTGCTTTGGTGCCTTGGACATGAGCTAGGACCTTAAGATTCTGCATGAAAGGAGGACTAGGCAGCCGAGTTGCACGGGAGAATGTGAAAAGTGTTCATATGTAGTAAAAACCAGAGACATCCGTCAGTTTTCCTCATTTGTTATCGAATCGACTTAAAGCCAGATCGTCACATTGGGCGCTCTACTCTCTAAAACGGTTGTACTTATCGTCTGCAAAGCTATGTCGCGTGCTGCGGTATGCGGAGACACTAAAAGCACCATAGTAGAACACAGATGAAGATTCTAAGTTGATGTAATAGCCAGTAAGAAGTAGTACAATTCAAGTTATAGGTATCGATTATTGACTTTTTAGCTGGCTTTGGTGCCTTGGACATGAGCTAGGACCTTAAAATTCCGCATGAAAGGACGACTAACAGCCAAGTTGCACGGAGGAATGTGACAAGTGTTAATATATAGTAAAAACCTGAGAAATACGACCGTTTTCGTCATTTGTTATTGAATCGACTTAAAGCCAGATCGTCACATTGGCCGCTCTTCTCTCTGAAACGGTTGTACTTATCGTCTGCAAAGCTATGTCGCGTGCTGCGGTATGTGCAGACACTAAAAGCACCATAGTAGAACACAGATGAAGCTTCCAAGTTGATGTAATAGCCAGTAAGAAGTAGTACAATTCATGTTATAGGTATCGATTATTGACTTCTTAGCTTGCTTTGGTGACTTGAACATGTGCTAGGAGCTTAAGATTCTGCATGAAAGGAGGACTAGCAGCCAAGTTGCACTGGAGAATGTGGAAAATGTTCATATGTAGTAAAAACCTGAGAAATCCTTCCGTTTTCGTCATTTGTTATCGAATTGAATTAAAGCCAGATCGTCACATTGGCCGCTCTTCTCTCTGAAACGGTTGTACTTATCGTCTGCAAAGCTCTGTCGCGTGCTGCGGTATGCGGAGACACTAAAAGCACCATAGTAGAACACAGATGAAGCTTCTAAGTTGAAGTAATATCCAGTAAGATGTAGTACAATTCAAGTTTTAGGTATCGATTATTGACTTTTTAGCTGGCCTTGGTGCCTTGGACATGAGCTAGGACCTTAAGATTCTGCATGAAAGGAGGACTAGCAGCCGAGTTGCAGGGGAGAATGTAAAAAGTGTTCATATGTAGTAAAAACCTGAGAAATCCGTTCGTTATCGTCATTTGTTATCGAATCGACTTAAAGCCAGATCGTCACCTTAGCCGCTCTTCTCTCTGAAACGATTGTACTTATCAACTGCAAAGCTATGTCGCGTGCTGCGGTATGCGGAGACACTAAAACCACCATAGTAAAACACAGATGAAGCTTCTAAGATGATGTAATAGTCAGTAAGAAGTAGTACAATTCAAGTTTTAGGTATCGATTATTGACTTTTTAGCTGCCCTTGGTGCCTTGGACATGAGCTAGGACCTTAAGATTCTGCATGAAAGGAGGACTAGCAGCCGAGTTGCACGGGAGAATGTGAAAAGTGTTCATATGTAGTAAAAACCTGAGAAATACGTCCGTTTTCGTCACTTGTTATCGAATCGACTTAAAGCCAGATCGTCACATTGGCCGCTCTTCTCTCTGAAACGGTTGTACTTATCGTCTGCAAAGCTATGTCGCGTGCTGCGGTATGTGGAGACACTAAAAGCATCATAGTAGAACACAGATGAAGCTTCTAAGTTGATGTAATAGCCAGTAAGAAGTAGTACAATTCAAGTTTTAGGTATCGATTATTGACTTTTTAGGTGGCTTTGGTGCCTTGGACATGAGCTAGGACCTTAAGATTCTGCATGAAAGGAGGACTAGCAGCCGAGTTGCAGGGGAGAATGTAAAAAGTGTTCATATGTAGTAAAAACCAGAGAAATCCGTTCGTTATCGTCATTTGTTATCGAATCGACTTAAAGCCAGATCGTCACACTAGCCGCTCTTCTCTCTGAAACGGTTGTACTTATCGACTGCAAAGCTATGTCGCGTGCTGCGGTATGCGGAGACACTAAAAGCACCATAGTAGACACAGATGAAGCTTCTAAGCTGATGTAATACCCAGTAAGAAGTAGTACGATTCATGTTATAGGTATCGATTATTAAATTCTTATCTTGCTCTGGTGACTTGAACATGAGCTAGGACCTTAAGATTCTGCATGAAAGGAGGACTAGCAGCCGAGTTGCACTGGGGAATGTGGAAAATGTTCATATGTAGTAAAAACCTGAGAAATCCTTACGTTTTCGTCATTTGTTATCGAATCGACTTAAAGCCAGATCGTCACATTGGCCGCTCTTCTCTCTGAAACAGTTGTACTTATCGTCTGCAAAGCTATGTCGCGTGCTGCGGTATGCGGAGACACTAAAAGCACCATAGTAGATCACAGATGAAGCTTCTAAGTTGATGTAATAGGCAGTAAGAAGTAGTACAATTCAAGTCTTAGGTATCGATTATTGACTTTTTACCATTCTTTGGTGCCTTGGACATGAGCTAGGACCTTAAAATTCTGCATGAACGGAGGACTAGCAGCCGAGTTGCAGGGGAGAATGTAAAAAGTGTTCATATGTAGTAAAAACCTGAGAAATCCGTTCGTTATCGTCATTTGTTATCGAATCGCCTTAAAGCCAGATCGTCACATTAGCCACTCTTCTCTCTGAAACGGTTGTACTTATCGACTGCAAAGCTATGTCGCGTGCTGCGATATTCGGAGACACTAAAAGCACCATAGTAGAACACAGATGAAGCTTCTAAGTTGAAGTATTATCCAGTAAGATGTAGTACAATTCAAGTCTTAGGTATCGATTATTGACTTTTTACCATTCTTTGGTGCCTTGGACATGAGCTAGGACCCTTCAATTCTGCATGAACGGAGGACTAGCAGCCGAGTTGCTTGGGAGAATGTGAAAAGTGTTCATATGTAGTAAAAACCTGAGAAATCCGTCCGTTTTCGCCATTTGTTATCGAATCGTCTTAAAGCCAGATCGTCACATTGGCGCTCTTCTCTTTGAAACGGTTGTACTTATCGTCTGCAAAGCTATGTCGCGTGCTGCGGTATGCGGAGACACTAAAAGCACCATAGTAGAACACAGATGAAGCTTCTAAGATGATGTAATAGCCAGTAAGAAGTAGTACAATTCAAATGTTAGGTATCGATTATTGACTTTTTAGCTGGCTTTGGTGACTTGGACATGAGCTAAGACCTTAAGATTCTGCATGAAACGAGGACTAGCAGCCGAGTTGCACGGGAGAATGTGAAAAGTGTTCATATGTAGTAAAAACCTGAGAAATCCGTCCGTTTTCGTCATTTGTTATCGAATCGACTTAAAGCCAGATCGTCACATTGGCCGCTCTTCTCTCTGAAACGGTTGTACTTATCGTCTGCAGAGCTATGTCGCGTGCTGCGGTATGCGGAGACACTAAAAGCATCATAGTAGAACACAGATGAAGCTACTAAGTTGATGTAATAGCCAGTAAGAAGTAGTACAATTCAAGTTTTAGGTATCGATTATTGACTTTTTAGCTGCCCTTGGTGCCTTGGACATGAGCTAGGACCTTAAGATTCTGCATGAAAGGAGGACTAGCAGCCGAGTTGCAGGGGAGAATATAAAAAGTGATCATATGTAGTAAAAGCCTGAGAATTCTGTTCGTTAACGTCATTTGTTATCGAATCGACTTAAAGCCAGATCGTCACCTTAGCCGCTCTTCTCTCTGAAACGATTGTACTTATCGACTGCAAAGCTATGTCGCGTGCTGCGGTATGCGGAGACACTAAAACCACCATAGTAAAACACAGATGAAGCTTCTAAGATGATGTAATAGTCAGTAAGAAGTAGTACAATTCAAGTTTTAGGTATCGATTATTGACTTTTTAGCTTCCCTTGGTGCCTTGGACATGAGCTAAGACCTTAAGATTCTGCATGAAAGGAGGACTAGCAGCCGAGTTGCACGGGAGAATGTGAAAAGTGTTCATATGTAGTAAAAACCTGAGAAATCCGTCCGTTTTCGTCATTTGTTATCGAATCGACTTAAAGCCAGATCGTCACATTGGCCGCTCTTCTCTCTGAAACGGTTGTACTTATCGTCTGCAAAGCTATGTCGCGTGCTGCGGTATGCGGAGACACTAAAAGCATCATGGTAGAACACAGATGAAGCTTCTAAGTTGATGTAATAGCCAGTAAGAAGTAGTACAATTCAAGTTTTAGGTATCGATTATTGACTTTTTAGCTGCCCTTGGTGCCTTGGACATGAGCTAGGACCTTAAGATTCTGCATGAAAGGAGGACTAGCAGCCGAGTTGCAGGGGAGAATATAAAAAGCGATCATATGTAGTAAAAGCCTGAGAATTCTGTTCGTTATCGTCATTTGTTATCGAATCGACTTAAAGCCAGATCGTCACATTAGCCGCTCTTCTCTCTGAAACGATTGTACTTATCGACTGCAAA
Source organism: Schistocerca gregaria (assembly GCF_023897955.1). Classification (NCBI taxonomy): domain Eukaryota; kingdom Metazoa; phylum Arthropoda; class Insecta; order Orthoptera; family Acrididae; genus Schistocerca; species Schistocerca gregaria. The sequence continues at coordinate 35,014 of NW_026062008.1, read as the reverse complement.
GCTATGTCGCGTGCTGCGGTATGCGGAGACACTAAAAGCACCATAGTAGAACACAGATGAAGCTTCTAAGCTGATGTAATACCCAGTAAGAAGTAGTACAATTCATGTTACAGTTATCGATTATTAAATTCTTAGCTTGCTTTGGTGACTTGAACATGAGCTAGGACCTTAAGATTCTGCATGAAAGGAGGACTAGCAGCCGAGTTGCACTGGCGAATGTGGAAAATGTTCACATGTAGTAAAAACCTGAGAAATCCTTACGTTTTGGTCATTTGTTATCGAATCGACTTAAAGCCAGATCGTCACATTGGCCGCTCTTCTCTCTGAAACGGTTGTACTTATCGTCTGCAAAGCTATGTCGCGTGCTGCGGTATGCGGAGACACTAAAAGAACCATAGTAGAACAAAGATGAAGCTTCTAAGCTGATGTAATACCCAGTTGATGTAATAGGCAGTAAGAAGTAGTACAATTCAAGTCTTAGGTATCGATTATTGACTTTTTACCATTCTTTGGTGCCTTGGACATGAGCTAGGACCTTAAAATTCTGCATGAGCGGAGGACTAGCAGCCGAGTTTCAGGGGAGAATGTAAAAAGTGTTCATATGTAGTAAAAACCTGAGAAATCCGTTCGTTATCGTCATTTGTTATCGAATCGCCTTAAAGCCAGATCGTCACATTAGCCGCTCTTCTCTCTGAAACGGTTGTACTTATCGACTGCAAAGCTATGTCGTGTGCTGCGATATTCGGAGACACTAAAAGCACCATAGTAGAACACAGATGAAGCTTCTAAGTTGAAGTAATATCCAGTAAGATGTAGTACAATTCAAGTCTTAGGTATGGATTATTGACTTTTTACCATTCTTTGGTGCCTTGGACATGAGCTAGGACCTTAAAATTCTGCATGAACGGAGGACTAGCAGCCGAGTTGCACGGGAGAATGTGAAAAGTGTTCATATGTAGTAAAAACCTGAGAAATCCGTCCGTTTTCGTCATTTGTTATCGAATCGACTTAAAGCCAGATCGTCACATTGGCCGCTCTTCTCTCTGAAACGGTTGTACTTATCGTCTGCAGAGCTATGTCGCGTGCTGCGGTATGCGGAGACACTAAAAGCATCATAGTAGAACACAGATGAAGCTACTAAGTTGATGTAATAGCCAGTAAGAAGTAGTACAATTCAAGTTTTAGGTATCGATTATTGACTTTTTAGCTGCCCTTGGTGCCTTGGACATGAGCTAGGACCTTAAGATTCTGCATGAAAGGAGGACTAGCAGCCGAGTTGCAGGGGAGAATATAAAAAGTGATCATATGTAGTAAAAGCCTGAGAATTCTGTTCGTTAACGTCATTTGTTATCGAATCGACTTAAAGCCAGATCGTCACCATAGCCGCTCTTCTCTCTGAAACGATTGTACTTATCGACTGCAAAGCTATGTCGCGTGCTGCGGTATGCGGAGACACTAAAACCACCATAGTAAAACACAGATGAAGCTTCTAAGATGATGTAATAGTCAGTAAGAAGTAGTACAATTCAAGTTTTAGGTATCGATTATTGACTTTTTAGCTTCCCTTGGTGCCTTGGACATGAGCTAAGACCTTAAGATTCTGCATGAAAGGAGGACTAGCAGCCGAGTTGCACGGGAGAATGTGAAAAGTGTTCATATGTAGTAAAAACCTGAGAAATCCGTCCGTTTTCGTCATTTGTTATCGAATCGACTTAAAGCCAGATCGTCACATTGGCCGCTCTTCTCTCTGAAACGGTTGTACTTATCGTCTGCAAAGCTATGTCGCGTGCTGCGGTATGCGGAGACACTAAAAGCATCATGGTAGAACACAGATGAAGCTTCTAAGTTGATGTAATAGCCAGTAAGAAGTAGTACAATTCAAGTTTTAGGTATCGATTATTGACTTTTTAGCTGCCCTTGGTGCCTTGGACATGAGCTAGGACCTTAAGATTCTGCATGAAAGGAGGACTAGCAGCCGAGTTGCAGGGGAGAATATAAAAAGTGATCATATGTAGTAAAAGCCTGAGAATTCTGTTCGTTATCGTCATTTGTTATCGAATCGACTTAAAGCCAGATCGTCACCTTAGCCGCTCTTCTCTCTGAAACGATTGTACTTATCGACTGCAAAGCTATGTCGCGTGCTGCGGTATGCGGAGACACTAAAAGCACCATAGTAGAACACAGATGAAGCTTCTAAGCTGATGTAATACCCAGTAAGAAGTAGTACAATTCATGTTATAGTTATCGATTATTAAATTCTTAGCTTGCTTTGGTGACTTGAACATGAGCTAGGACCTTAAGATTCTGCATGAAAGGAGGACTAGCAGCCGAGTTGCACTGGAGAATGTGGAAAATGTTCACATGTAGTAAAAACCTGAGAAATCCTTACGTTTTGGTCATTTGTTATCGAATCGACTTAAAGCCAGATCGTCACATTGGCCGCTCTTCTCTCTGAAACGGTTGTACTTATCGTCTGCAAAGCTATGTCGCGTGCTGCGGTATGCGGAGACACTAAAAGAACCATAGTAGAACAAAGATGAAGCTTCTAAGCTGATGTAATACCCAGTTGATGTAATAGGCAGTAAGAAGTAGTACAATTCAAGTCTTAGGTATCGATTATTGACTTTTTACCATTCTTTGGTGCCTTGGACATGAGCTAGGACCTTAAAATTCTGCATGAGCGGAGGACTAGCAGCCGAGTTTCAGGGGAGAATGTAAAAAGTGTTCATATGTAGTAAAAACCTGAGAAATCCGTTCGTTATCGTCATTTGTTATCGAATCGCCTTAAAGCCAGATCGTCACATTAGCCGCTCTTCTCTCTGAAACGGTTGTACTTATCGACTGCAAAGCTATGTCGTGTGCTGCGATATTCGGAGACACTAAAAGCACCATAGTAGAACACAGATGAAGCTTCTAAGTTGAAGTAATATCCAGTAAGATGTAGTACAATTCAAGTCTTAGGTATCGATTATTGACTTTTTACCATTCTTTGGTGCCTTGGACATGAGCTAGGACCTTAAAATTCTGCATGAACGGAGGACTAGCAGCCGAGTTGCACGGGAGAATGTGAAAAGTGTTCATATGTAGTAAAAACCTGAGAAATCCGTCCGTTTTCGTCATTTGTTATCGAATCGACTTAAAGCCAGATCGTCACATTGGCCGCTCTTCTCTCTGAAACGGTTGTACTTATCGTCTGCAGAGCTATGTCGCGTGCTGCGGTATGCGGAGACACTAAAAGCATCATAGTAGAACACAGATGAAGCTTCTAAGTTGATGTAATAGCCAGTAAGAAGTAGTACAATTCAAGTTTTAGGTATCGATTATTGACTTTTTAGCTGCCCTTGGTGCCTTGGACATGAGCTAGGACCTTAAGATTCTGCATGAAAGGAGGACTAGCAGCCGAGTTGCAGGGGAGAATATAAAAAGTGATCATATGTAGTAAAAGCCTGAGAATTCTGTTCGTTAACGTCATTTGTTATCGAATCGACTTAAAGCCAGATCGTCACCTTAGCCGCTCTTCTCTCTGAAACGATTGTACTTATCGACTGCAAAGCTATGTCGCGTGCTGCGGTATGCGGAGACACTAAAACCACCATAGTAAAACACAGATGAAGCTTCTAAGATGATGTAATAGTCAGTAAGAAGTAGTACAATTCAAGTTTTAGGTATCGATTATTGACTTTTTAGCTTCCCTTGGTGCCTTGGACATGAGCTAAGACCTTAAGATTCTGCATGAAAGGAGGACTAGCAGCCGAGTTGCACGGGAGAATGTGAAAAGTGTTCATATGTAGTAAAAACCTGAGAAATCCGTCCGTTTTCGTCATTTGTTATCGAATCGACTTAAAGCCAGATCGTCACATTGGCCGCTCTTCTCTCTGAAACGGTTGTACTTATCGTCTGCAGAGCTATGTCGCGTGCTGCGGTATGCGGAGACACTAAAAGCATCATAGTAGAACACAGATGAAGCTTCTAAGTTGATGTAATAGCCAGTAAGAAGTAGTACAATTCAAGTTTTAGGTATCGATTATTGACTTTTTAGCTGCCCTTGGTGCCTTGGACATGAGCTAGGACCTTAAGATTCTGCATGAAAGGAGGACTAGCAGCCGAGTTGCAGGGGAGAATATAAAAAGTGATCATATGTAGTAAAAGCCTGAGAATTCTGTTCGTTAACGTCATTTGTTATCGAATCGACTTAAAGCCAGATCGTCACCTTAGCCGCTCTTCTCTCTGAAACGATTGTACTTATCGACTGCAAAGCTATGTCGCGTGCTGCGGTATGCGGAGACACTAAAACCACCATAGTAAAACACAGATGAAGCTTCTAAGATGATGTAATAGCCAGTAAGAAGTAGTACAATTCAAGTTTTAGGTATCGATTATTGACTTTTTAGCTGCCCTTGGTGCCTTGGACATGAGCTAAGACCTTAAGATTCTGCATGAAAGGAGGACTAGCAGCCGAGTTGCACGGGAGAATGTGAAAAGTGTTCATATGTAGTAAAAACCTGAGAAATCCGTCCGTTTTCGTCATTTGTTATCGAATCGACTTAAAGCCAGATCGTCACATTGGCCGCTCTTCTCTCTGAAACGGTTGTACTTATCGTCTGCAAAGCTATGTCGCGTGCTGCGGTATGCGGAGACACTAAAAGCATCATGGTAGAACACAGATGAAGCTTCTAAGTTGATGTAATAGCCAGTAAGAAGTAGTACAATTCAAGTTTTAGGTATCGATTATTGACTTTTTAGCTGCCCTTGGTGCCTTGGACATGAGCTAGGACCTTAAGATTCTGCATGAAAGGAGGACTAGCAGCCGAGTTGCAGGGGAGAATATAAAAAGTGATCATATGTAGTAAAAGCCTGAGAATTCTGTTCGTTATCGTCATTTGTTATCGAATCGACTTAAAGCCAGATCGTCACCTTAGCCGCTCTTCTCTCTGAAACGATTGTACTTATCGACTGCAAAGCTATGTCGCGTGCTGCGGTATGCGGAGACACTAAAAGCACCATAGTAGAACACAGATGAAGCTTCTAAGCTGATGTAATACCCAGTAAGAAGTAGTACAATTCATGTTATAGTTATCGATTATTAAATTCTTAGCTTGCTTTGGTGACTTGAACATGAGCTAGGACCTTAAGATTCTGCATGAAAGGAGGACTAGCAGCCGAGTTGCACTGGAGAATGTGGAAAATGTTCACATGTAGTAAAAACCTGAGAAATCCTTACGTTTTGGTCATTTGTTATCGAATCGACTTAAAGCCAGATCGTCACATTGGCCGCTCTTCTCTCTGAAACGGTTGTACTTATCGTCTGCAAAGCTATGTCGCGTGCTGCGGTATGCGGAGACACTAAAAGAACCATAGTAGAACAAAGATGAAGCTTCTAAGCTGATGTAATACCCAGTTGATGTAATAGGCAGTAAGAAGTAGTACAATTCAAGTCTTAGGTATCGATTATTGACTTTTTACCATTCTTTGGTGCCTTGGACATGAGCTAGGACCTTAAAATTCTGCATGAGCGGAGGACTAGCAGCCGAGTTTCAGGGGAGAATGTAAAAAGTGTTCATATGTAGTAAAAACCTGAGAAATCCGTTCGTTATCGTCATTTGTTATCGAATCGCCTTAAAGCCAGATCGTCACATTAGCCGCTCTTCTCTCTGAAACGGTTGTACTTATCGACTGCAAAGCTATGTCGTGTGCTGCGATATTCGGAGACACTAAAAGCACCATAGTAGAACACAGATGAAGCTTCTAAGTTGAAGTAATATCCAGTAAGATGTAGTACAATTCAAGTCTTAGGTATCGATTATTGACTTTTTACCATTCTTTGGTGCCTTGGACATGAGCTAGGACCTTAAAATTCTGCATGAACGGAGGACTAGCAGCCGAGTTGCTTGGGAGAATGTGAAAAGTGTTCATATGTAGTAAAAACCTGAGAAATCCGTCCGTTTTCGTCATTTGTTATCGAATCGTCTTAAAGCCAGAGCGTCACATTGGCGCTCTTCTCTTTGAAACGGTTGTACTTATCGTCTGCAAAGCTATGTCGCGTGCTGCGGTATGCGGAGACACTAAAAGCACCATAGTAGAACACAGATGAAGCTTCTAAGATGATGTAATAGCCAGTAAGAAGTAGTACATTTCAAGTTTTTGGTATCGATTATTGACTTTTTAGCTGCCCTTGGTGCCTTGGACATGAGCTAGGACCTTAAGATTCTGCATGAAAGGAGGACTAGCAGCCGAGTTGCAGGGCAGAATGTAAAAAGTGATCATATGTAGTAAAAGCCTGAGAATTCTGTTCGTTATCGTCATTTGTTATCGAATCGACTTAAAGCCAGATCGTCACCTTAGCCGCTCTTCTCTCTGAAACGATTGTACTTATCGACTGCAAAGCTATGTCGCGTGCTGCGGTATGCGGAGACACTAAAACCACCATAGTAAAACACAGATGAAGCTTCTAAGATGATGTAATAGTCAGTAAGAAGTAGTACAATTCAAGTTTTAGGTATCGATTATTGACTTTTTAGGTGGCTTTGGTGCCTTGGACATGAGCTAGGACCTTAAGATTCTGCATGAAAGGAGGACTAGCAGCCGAGTTGCAGGGGAGAATGTAAAAAGTGTTCATATGTAGTAAAAACCTGAGAAATCCGTTCGTTATCGTCATTTGTTATCGAATCGACTTAAAGCCAGATCGTCACATTAGCCGCTCTTCTCTCTGAAACGGTTGTACTTATCGACTGCAAAGCTATGTCGCGTGCTGCGGTATGCGGAGACACTAAAAGCACCATAGTAGAACACAGATGAAGCTTCTAAGCTGATGTAATACCCAGTAAGAAGTAGTACAATATGTTATAGGTATCGATTATTAAATTCTTAGCTTGCTTTGGTGACTTGAACATGAGCTAGGACCTTAAGATTCTGCATGAAAGGAGGACTAGCAGCCGAGTTGCACTGGAGAATGTGGAAAATGTTCATATGTAGTAAAAACCTGAGAAATCCTTACGATTTCGTCATTTGTTATCGAATCGACTTAAAGCCAGATCGTCACATTGGCCGCTCTTCTCTCTGAAACGGTTGTACTTATCGTCTGCAAAGCTATGTCGCGTGCTGCGGTATGCGGAGACACTAAAAGCACCATAGTAGAACACAGATGAAGCTTCTAAGTTGATGTAATAGCCAGTAAGAAGTAGTACAATTCAAGTTTTAGGTATCGATTATTGACGTTTAAGCTGGCTTTGGTGTCTTGGACATGAGCTAGGGCCTTAAGATTCTGCAAGAAAGGAGGACTAGCAGCCGAGTTGCGAGGGAGAAAGTGAAAAGTGTTCATATGTAGTAAAAACCTGAGAAATCCGTCCGTTTTCGTCATTTGTTATCGAATCGACGTAAAGCCAGATCGTCACATTGGCCGCTCTTCTCTCTGAAACAGTTGTACTTATCGTCTGCAAAGCTATGTCGCGTGCTGCGGTATGCGGAGACACTAAAAGCACCATAGTAGATCACAGATGAAGCTTCTAAGTTGATGTAATAGGCAGTAAGAAGTAGTACAATTCAAGTCTTAGGTATCGATTATTGACTTTTTACCATTCTTTGGTGCCTTGGACATGAGCCAGGACCTTAAAATTCTGCATGAACGGAGGACTAGCAGCCGAGTTGCAGGGGAGAATGTAAAAAGTGTTCATATGTAGTAAAAACCTGAGAAATCCGTTCGTTATCGTCATTTGTTATCGAATCGCCTTAAAGCCAGATCGTCACATTAGCCGCTCTTCTCTCTGAAACGGTTGTACTTATCGACTGCAAAGCTATGTCGCGTGCTGCGATATTCGGAGACACTAAAAGCACCATAGTAGAACACAGATGAAGCTTCTAAGTTGAAGTAATATCCAGTAAGATGTAGTACAATTCAAGTCTTGGGTATCGATTATTGACTTTTTACCATTCTTTGGTGCCTTGGACATGAGCTAGGAACTTAAAATTCTGCATGAACGGAGGGCTAGCAGCCGAGTTGCTTGGGAGAATGTGAAAAGTGTTCATATGTAGTAAAAACCTGAGAAATCCGTCCGTTTTCGTCATTTGTTATCGAATCGACTTAAAGCCAGATCGTCACATTGGCGCTCTTCTCTTTGAAACGGTTGTACTTATCGTCTGAAAAGCTATGTCGCGTGCTGCGGTATGCGGAGACACTAAAAGCACCATAGTAGAACACAGATGAAGCTTCTAAGATGATGTAATAGCCAGTAAGAAGTAGTACAATTCAAGTGTTAGGTATCGATTATTGACTTTTTAGCTGGCTTTGGTGACTTGGACATGAGCTAAGACCTTAAGATTCTGCATGAAACGAGGACTAGCAGCCGAGTTGCACGGGAGAATGTGAAAAGTGTTCATTTGTAGTAAAAACCTGAGAAATCCGTTCGTTATCGTCATTTGTTATCGAATCGCCTTAAAGCCAGATCGTCACATTAGCCGCTCTTCTCTCTGAAACGGTTGTACTTATCGACTGCAAAGCTATGTCGCGTGCTGCGATATTCGGAGACACTAAAAGCACCATAGTAGAACACAGATGAAGCTTCTAAGTTGAAGTAATATCCAGTAAGATGTAGTACAATTCAAGTCTTAGGTATCGATTATTGACTTTTTACCATTCTTTGGTGCCTTGGACATGAGCTAGGACCTTAAAATTCTGCATGAACGGAGGACTAGCAGCCGAGTTGCTTGGGAGAATGTGAAAAGTGTTCATATGTAGTAAAAACCTGAGAAATCTGTCCGTTTTCGTCATTTGTTATCGAATCGTCTTAAAGCCAGAGCGTCACATTGGCGCTCTTCTCTTTGAAACGGTTGTACTTATCGTCTGCAAAGCTATGTCGCGTGCTGCGGTATGCGGAGACACTAAAAGCATCATAGTAGAACACAGATGAAGCTTCTAAGTTGATGTAATAGCCAGTAAGAAGTAGTACAATTCAAGTTTTAGGTATCGATTATTGACTTTTTAGGTGGCTTTGGTGCCTTGGACATGAGCTAGGGCCTTAAGATTCTGCAAGAAAGGAGGACTAGCAGCCGAGTTGCGAGGGAGAAAGTGAAAAGTGTTCATATGTAGTAAAAACCTGAGAATTCCGTCCGTTTTCGTCATTTGTTATCGAATCGACTTAAAGCCAGATCTTCACATTGTCCGCCCTTCTCTCTGAAACGGTTGTACTTATCGTCTGCAAAGCTATGTCGCGTGCTGCGGTATGCGGAGACACTAAAAGCACCATAGTAGAACACAGATGAAGCTTGTAAGCTGATGTAATACCCAGTAAGAAGTAGTACAATTCATGTTATAGGTATCGATTATTAAATTCTTAGCTTGCTTTGGTGACTTGAACATGAGCTAGGACCTTAAGATTCTGCATGAAAGGAGGACTAGCAGCCGAGTTGCACTGGAGAATGTGGAAAATGTTCATATGTAGTAAAAACCTGAGAAATCCGTCCGTTTTCTTCATTTGTTATCGAATCGACTTAAAGCCAGATCGTCACATTGGCCGCTCTTCTCTCTGAAACGGCTGTACTTATCGTCTGCAAAGCAATGTCGCGTGCTGCGGTATGCGGAGACACTAAAAGCACCATAGTAGAACACAGATGAAGCTTCTAAGTTGATGTAATAGCCAGTAAGAAGTAGTACAATTCAAGTCTTAGGTATCGATTATTGACTTTTTACCATTCTTTGGTGCCTTGGACATGAGCTAGGACCTTAAAATTCTGCATGAACGGAGGACTAGCAGCCGAGTTGCAGGGGAGAATGTAAAAAGTGTGCATATGTAGTAAAAACCTGAGAAATCCGTTCGTTATCGTCATTTGTTATCGAATCGCCTTAAAGCCAGATCGTCACATTAGCCGCTCTTCTCTCTGAAACGGTTGTACTTATCGACTGCAAAGCTATGTCGCGTGCTGCGATATTCGGAGACACTAAAAGCACCATAGTAGAACACAGATGAAGCTTCTAAGCTGATGTAATACCCAGTAAGAAGTAGTACAATTCATGTTATAGTTATCGATTATTAAATTCTTAGCTTGCTTTGGTGACTTGAACATGAGCTAGGACCTTAAGATTCTGCATGAAAGGAGGACTAGCAGCCGAGTTGCACTGGAGAATGTGGAAAATGTTCACATGTAGTAAAAACCTGAGAAATCCTTACGTTTTCGTCATTTGTTATCGAATCGACTTAAAGCCAGATCGTCACATTGGCCGCTCTTCTCTCTGAAACGGTTGTACTTATCGTCTGCAAAGCTATGTCGCGTGCTGCGGTATGCGGAGACACTAAAAGCACCATAGTAGAACACAGATGAAGCTTCTAAGCTGATGTAATACCCAGTTGATGTAATAGGCAGTAAGAAGTAGTACAATTCAAGTCTTAGATATCGATTATTGACTTTTTACCATTCTTTGGTGCCTTGGACATGAGCTAGGACCTTAAAATTCTGCATGAACGGAGGACTAGCAGCCGAGTTGCAGGGGAGAATGTAAAAAGTGTTCATATGTAGTAAAAACATGAGAAATCCGTTCGTTATCGTCATTTGTTATCGAATCGCCTTAAAGCCAGATCGTCACATTAGCCGCTCTTCTCTCTGAAACGGTTGTACTTATCGACTGCAAAGCTATGTCGCGTGCTGCGATATTCGGAGACACTAAAAGCACCATAGTAGAACACAGATGAAGCTTCTAAGTTGAAGTAATATCCAGTAAGATGTAGTACAATTCAAGTCTTAGGTATCGATTATTGACTTTTTACCATTCTTTGGTGCCTTGGACATGAGCTAGGACCTTAAAATTCTGCATGAACGGAGGACTAGCAGCCGAGTTGCTTGGGAGAATGTGAAAAGTGTTCATATGTAGTAAAAACCTGGGAAATCCGTCCGTTTTCGTCATTTGTTATCGAAATGTCTTAAAGCCAGAGCGTCACATTGGCGCCCTTCTCTTTGAAACGGTTGTACTTATCGTCTGCAAAGCTATGTCGCGTGCTGCGGTATGCGGAGACACTAAAAGCACCATAGTAGAACACAGATGAAGCTTCTAAGATGATGTAATAGCCAGTAAGAAGTAGTACATTTCAAGTTTTTGGTATCGATTATTGACTTTTTAGCTGCCCTTGGTGCCTTGGACATGAGCTAGGACCTTAAGATTCTGCATGAAAGGAGGACTAGCAGCCGAGTTGCAGGGCAGAATGTAAAAAGTGATCATATGTAGTAAAAGCCTTAGAATTCTGTTCGTTATCGTCATTTGTTATCGAGTCGACTTAAAGCCAGATCGTGACCTTAGCCGCTCTTCTCTCTGAAACGATTGTACTTATCGACTGCAAAGCTATGTCGCGTGCTGCGGTATGCGGAGACACTAAAACCACCATAGTAAAACACAGATGAAGCTTCTAAGATGATGTAATAGTCAGGAAGAAGTAGTACAATTCACGTTTTAGGTATCGATTATTGACTTTTTAGCTGCCCTTGGTGCCTTGGACATGAGCTAGGACCTTAAGATTCTGCATGAAAGGAGGACTAGCAGCCGAGATGCACGGAGAATGTGAAAAGTGTTCATATGTAGTAAAAACCTGAGAAATCCGTCCGTTTTCGTCACTTGTTATCGAATCGACTTAAAGCCAGATCGTCACATTGGCCGCTCTTCTCTCTGAAACGGTTGTACTTATCGTCTGCAAAGCTATGTCGCGTGCTGCGGTATGCGGAGACACTAAAAGCATCATAGTAGAACACAGATAAAGCTTCTAAGTTGATGTAATAGCCAGTAAGAAGTAGTACAATTCAAGTTTTAGGTATCGATTATTGACTTTTTAGGTGGCTTTGGTGCCTTGGACATGAGCTAGGACCTTAAGATTCTGCATGAAAGGAGGACTAGCAGCCGAGTTGCAGGGGAGAATGTAAAAAGTGTTCATATGTAGTAAAAACCTGAGAAATCCGTTCGTTATCGTCATTTGTTATCGAATCGACTTAAAGCCAGATCGTAACATTAGCCGCTCTTCTCTCTGAAACGGTTGTACTTATCGACTGCAAAGTTATGTCGCGTGCTGCGGTATGCGCAGACACTAAAAGCACCATAGTAGAACACAGATGAAGCTTCTAAGCTGATGTAATACCCAGTAAGAAGTAGTACAATTCATGTTATAGGTATCGATTATTAAATTCTTAGCTTGCTTTGGAGACTTGAACATGAGCTAGGACCTTAAGATTCTGCATGAAAGGAGGACTAGCAGCCGAGTTGCACTGGAGAATGTGGAAAATGTTCATATGTAGTAAAAACCTGAGAAATCCGTCCGTTTTCTTCATTTGTTATCGAATCGACTTAAAGCCAGATCGTCACATTGGCCGCTCTTCTCTGTGAAACGGTTGTACTTATCGTCTGCAAAGCTATGTCGCGTGCTGCGGTATGCGGAGACACTAAAAGCACCATAGTAGAACACAGATGAAGCTTCTAAGTTGATGTAATAGCCAGTAAGAAGTAGTACAATTCAAGTCTTAGGTATCGATTATAGACTTTTTACCATTCTTTGGTGCCTTGGACATGAGCTAGGACCTTAAAATTCTGCATGAACGGAGGACTAGCAGCCGAGTTGCAGGGGAGAATGTAAAAAGTGTGCATATGTAGTAAAAACCTGAGAAATCCGTTCGTTATCGTCATTTGTTCTCGAATCGCCTTAAAGCCAGATCGTCACATTAGCCGCTCTTCTCTCTGAAACGGTTGTACTTATCGACTGCAAAGCTATGTCGCGTGCTGCGATATTCGGAGACACTAAAAGCACCATAGTAGAACACAGATGAAGCTTCTAAGCTGATGTAATACCCAGTAAGAAGTAGTACAATTCATGTTAAAGTTATCGATTATTAAATTCTTAGCTTGCTTTGGTGACTTGAACATGAGCTAGGACCTTAAGATTCTGCATGAAAGGAGGACTAGCAGCCGAGTTGCACTGGAGAATGTGGAAAATGTTCACACGTAGTAAAAACCTGAGAAATCCTTACGTTTTCGTCATTTGTTATCGAATCGACTTAAAGCCAGATCGTCACATTGGCCGCTCTTCTCTCTGAAACGGTTGTACTTATCGTCTGCAAAGCTATGTCGCGTGCTGCGGTATGCGGAGACACTAAAAGCACCATAGTAGAACACAGATGAAGCTTCTAAGCTGATGTAATACCCAGTTGATGTAATAGGCAGTAAGAAGTAGTACAATTCAAGTCTTAGGTATCGATTATTGACTTTTTACCATTCTTTGGTGCCTTGGACATGTGCTAGGACCTTAAAATTCTGCATGAACGGAGGACTAGCAGCCGAGTTGCAGGGGAGAATGTAAAAAGTGTTCATATGTAGTAAAAACCTGAGAAATCCGTTCGTTATCGTCATTTGTTATCGAATCGACTTAAAGCCAGATCGTCACATTAGCCGCTCTTCTCTCTGAAACGGTTGTACTTATCGACTGCAAAGTTATGTCGCGTGCTGCGGTATGCGCAGACACTAAAAGCACCATAGTAGAACACAGATGAAGCTTCTAAGCTGATGTAATACCCAGTAAGAAGTAGTACAATTCATGTTATAGGTATCGATTATTAAATTCTTAGCTTGCTTTGGTGACTTGAACATGAGCTAGGACCTTAAGATTCTGCATGAAAGGAGGACTAGCAGCCGAGTTGCACTGGAGAATGTGGAAAATGTTCATAAGTAGTAAAAACCTGAGAAATCCTTACGTTTTCGTCATTTGTTATCGAATCGACTTAAAGCCAGATCGTCACATTGGCCGCTCTTCTCTCTGAAACGGTTGTACTTATCGTCTGCAAAGCTATGTCGCGTGCTGCGGTATGTGGAGACACTAAAAGCACCATAGTAGAACACAGATGAAGCTTCTAAGTTGATGTAATAGCCAGTAAGAAGTAGTACAATTCAAGTTTTAGGTATCGATTATTGACTTTTTAGCTGGCTTTGGTGTCTTGGACATGAGCTAGGGCCTTAAGATTCTGCAAGAAAGGAGGACTAGCAGCCGAGTTGCGAGGGAGAAAGTGAAAAGTGTTCATATGTAGTAAAAACCTGAGAAATCCGTCCGTTTTCGTCATTTGTTATCGAATCGTCTTAAAGCCAGAGCGTCACATTGGCGCTCTTCTCTTTGAAACGGTTGTACTTATCGTCTGCAAAGCTATGTCGCGTGCTGCGGTATGCGGAGACACTAAAAGTATCATAGTAGAACACAGATGAAGCTTCTAAGTTGATGTAATAGCCAGTAAGAAGTAGTACAATTCAAGTTTTAGGTATCGATTATTGACTTTTTAGGTGGCTTTGGTGCCTTGGACATGAGGTAGGGCCTTAAGATTCTGCAAGAAAGGAGGACTAGCAGCCGAGTTGCGAGGGAGAAAGTGAAAAGTGTTCATATGTAGTAAAAACCTGAGAAATCCGTCCGTTTTCGTCACTTGTTATCGAATCGACTTAAAGCCAGATCGTCACATTGGCCGCTCTTCTCTCTGAAACGGTTGTACTTATCGTCTGCAAAGCTATGTCGCGTGCTGCGGTATGCGGAGACACTAAAAGCATCATAGTAGAACACAGATGAAGCTTCTAAGTTGATGTAATAGCCAGTAAGAAGTAGTACAATTCAAGTTTTAGGTATCGATTACTGACTTTTTAGGTGGCTTTGGTGCCTTGGACATGAGCTAGGACCTTAAGATTCTGCATGAAAGGAGGACTAGTAGCCGAGTTGCAGGGGAGAATGTAAAAAGTGTTCATATGTAGTAAAAACCTGAGAAATCCGTTCGTTATCGTCATTTGTTATCGAATCGACTTAAAGCCAGATCGTCACATTAGCCGCTCTTCTCTCTGAAACGGTTGTACTTATCGACTGCAAAGTTATGTCGCGTGCTGCGGTATGCGCAGACACTAAAAGCACCATAGTAGAACACAGATGAAGCTTCTAAGCTGATGTAATACCCAGTAAGAAGTAGTACAATTCATGTTATAGGTATCGATTATTAAATTCTTAGCTTGCTTTGGTGACTTGAACATGAGCTAGGACCATAAGATTCTGCATGAAAGGAGGACTAGCAGCCGAGTTGCACTGGAGAATGTGGAAAATGTTCATATGTAGTAAAAACCTGAGAAATCCTTACGTTTTCGTCATTTGTTATCGAATCGACTTAAAGCCAGATCGTCACATTGGCCGCTCTTCTCTCTGAAACGGTTGTACTTATCGTCTGCAAAGCTATGTCGCGTGCTGCGGTATGTGGAGACACTAAAAGCACCATAGTAGAACACAGATGAAGCTTCTAAGTTGATGTAATAGCCAGTAAGAAGTAGTACAATTCAAGTTTTAGGTATCGATTATTGACTTTTTAGCTGGCTTTGGTGTCTTGGACATGAGCTAGGGCCTTAAGATTCTGCAAGAAAGGAGGACTAGCAGCCGAGTTGCGAGGGAGAAAGTGAAAAGTGTTCGTATGTAGTAAAAACCTGAGAAATCCGTCCGTTTTCGTCATTTGTTATCGAATCGACGTAAAGCCAGATCGTCACATTGGCCGCTCTTCTCTCTGAAACAGTTGTACTTATCGTCTGCAAAGCTATGTCGCGTGCTGCGGTATGCGGAGACACTAAAAGCACCATAGTAGATCGCAGATGAAGCTTCTAAGTTGATGTAATAGGCAGTAAGAAGTAGTACAATTCAAGTCTTAGGTATCGATTATTGACTTTTTACCATTCTTTGGTGCCTTGGACATGAGCTAGGACCTTAAAATTCTGCATGAACGGAGGACTAGCAGCCGAGTTGCAGGGGAGAATGTAAAAAGTGTTCATATGTAGTAAAAACCTGAGAAATCCGTTCGTTATCGTCATTTGTTATCGAATCGCCTTAAAGCCAGATCGTCACATTAGACGCTCTTCTCTCTGAAACGGTTGTACTTATCGACTGCAAAGCTATGTCGCGTGCTGCGATATTCGGAGACACTAAAAGCACCATAGTAGAACACAGATGAAGCTTCTAAGTTGAAGTAATATCCAGTAAGATGTAGTACAATTCAAGTCTTAGGTATCGATTATTGACTTTTTACCATTCTTTGGTGCCTTGGACATGAGCTAGGAACTTAAAATTCTGCATGAACGGAGGACTAGCAGCCGAGTTGCTTGGGAGAATGTGAAAAGTGTTCATATGTAGTAAAAACCTGAGAAATCCGTCCGTTTTCGTCATTTGTTATCGAATCGTCTTAAAGCCAGATCGTCACATTGGCGCTCTTCTCTTTGAAACGGTTGTACTTATCGTCTGCAAAGCTATGTCGCGTGCTGCGGTATGCGGAGACACTAAAAGCACCATAGTAGAACACAGATGAAGCTTCTAAGATGATGTAATAGCCAGTAAGAAGTAGTACAATTCAAGTGTTAGGTATCGATTATTAAATTTTTAGCTGGCTTTGGTGACTTGGACATGAGCTAAGACCTTAAGATTCTGCATGAAACGAGGACTAGCAGCCGAGTTGCACGGCAGAATGTGAAAAGTGTTCATATGTAGTAAAAACCTGAGAAATCCGTCCGTTTTCGTCATTTGTTATCGAATCGACTTAAAGCCAGATCTTCACATTGTCCGCCCTTCTCTCTGAAACGGTTGTACTTATCGTCTGCAAAGCTATGTCGCGTGCTGCGGTATGCGGAGACACTAAAAGCACCATAGTAGAACACAGATGAAGCTTGTAAGCTGATGTAATACCCAGTAAGAAGTAGTACAATTCATGTTATAGGTATCGATTATTAAATTCTTAGCTTGCTTTGGTGACTTGAACATGAGCTAGGACCTTAAGATTCTGCATGAAAGGAGGACTAGCAGCCGAGTTGCACTGGAGAATGTGGAAAATGTTCATATGTAGTAAAAACCTGATAAATCCGTCCGTTTTCTTCATTTGTTATCGAATCGACTTAAAGCCAGATCGTCACATTGGCCGCTCTTCTCTCTGAAACGGTTGTACTTATCGTCTGCAAAGCTATGTCGCGTGCTGCGGTATGCGGAGACACTAAAAGCACCATAGTAGAACACAGATGAAGCTTCTAAGTTGATGTAATAGCCAGTAAGAAGTAGTACAATTCAAGTCTTAGGTATCGATTATTGACTTTTTACCATTCTTTGGTGCCTTGGACATGAGCTAGGACCTTAAAATTCTGCATGAACGGAGGACTAGCAGCCGAGTTGCAGGGGAGAATGTAAAAAGTGTGCATATGTAGTAAAAACCTGAGAAATCCGTTCGTTATCGTCATTTGTTATCGAATCACCTTAAAGCCAGATCGTCACATTAGCCGCTCTTCTCTCTGAAACGGTTGTACTTATCGACTGCGAAGCTATGTCGCGTGCTGCGATATTCGGAGACACTAAAAGCACCATAGTAGAACACAGATGAAGCTTCTAAGCCGATGTAATACCCAGTAAGAAGTAGTACAATTCATGTTATAGTTATCGATTATTAAATTCTTAGCTTGCTTTGGTGACTTGAACATGAGCTAGGACCTTAAGATTCTGCATGAAAGGAGGACTAGCAGTCGAGTTGCACTGGAGAATGTGGAAAATGTTCACATGTAGTAAAAACCTGAGAAATCCTTACGTTTTCGTCATTTGTTATCGAATCGACTTAAAGCCAGATCGTCACATTGGCCGCTCTTCTCTCTGAAACGGTTGTACTTATCGTCTGCAAAGCTATGTCGCGTGCTGCGGTATGCGGAGACACTAAAAGCACCATAGTAGAACACAGATGAAGCTTCTAAGTTGATGTAATAGCCAGTAAGAAGTAGTACAATTCAAGTCTTAGGTATCGATTATAGACTTTTTACCATTCTTTGGTGCCTTGGACATGAGCTAGGACCTTAAAATTCTGCATGAACGGAGGACTAGCAGCCGAGTTGCAGGGGAGAATGTAAAAAGTGTGCATATGTAGTAAAAACCTGAGAAATCCGTTCGTTATCGTCATTTGTTCTCGAATCGCCTTAAAGCCAGATCGTCACATTAGCCGCTCTTCTCTCTGAAACGGTTGTACTTATCGACTGCAAAGCTATGTCGCGTGCTGCGATATTCGGAGACACTAAAAGCACCATAGTAGAACACAGATGAAGCTTCTAAGCTGATGTAATACCCAGTAAGAAGTAGTACAATTCATGTTAAAGTTATCGATTATTAAATTCTTAGCTTGCTTTGGTGACTTGAACATGAGCTAGGACCTTAAGATTCTGCATGAAAGGAGGACTAGCAGCCGAGTTGCACTGGAGAATGTGGAAAATGTTCACACGTAGTAAAAACCTGAGAAATCCTTACGTTTTCGTCATTTGTTATCGAATCGACTTAAAGCCAGATCGTCACATTGGCCGCTCTTCTCTCTGAAACGGTTGTACTTATCGTCTGCAAAGCTATGTCGCGTGCTGCGGTATGCGGAGACACTAAAAGCACCATAGTAGAACACAGATGAAGCTTCTAAGCTGATGTAATACCCAGTTGATGTAATAGGCAGTAAGAAGTAGTACAATTCAAGTCTTAGGTATCGATTATTGACTTTTTACCATTCTTTGGTGCCTTGGACATGTGCTAGGACCTTAAAATTCTGCATGAACGGAGGACTAGCAGCCGAGTTGCAGGGGAGAATGTAAAAAGTGTTCATATGTAGTAAAAACCTGAGAAATCCGTTCGTTATCGTCATTTGTTATCGAATCGACTTAAAGCCAGATCGTCACATTAGCCGCTCTTCTCTCTGAAACGGTTGTACTTATCGACTGCAAAGTTATGTCGCGTGCTGCGGTATGCGCAGACACTAAAAGCACCATAGTAGAACACAGATGAAGCTTCTAAGCTGATGTAATACCCAGTAAGAAGTAGTACAATTCATGTTATAGGTATCGATTATTAAATTCTTAGCTTGCTTTGGTGACTTGAACATGAGCTAGGACCTTAAGATTCTGCATGAAAGGAGGACTAGCAGCCGAGTTGCACTGGAGAATGTGGAAAATGTTCATAAGTAGTAAAAACCTGAGAAATCCTTACGTTTTCGTCATTTGTTATCGAATCGACTTAAAGCCAGATCGTCACATTGGCCGCTCTTCTCTCTGAAACGGTTGTACTTATCGTCTGCAAAGCTATGTCGCGTGCTGCGGTATGTGGAGACACTAAAAGCACCATAGTAGAACACAGATGAAGCTTCTAAGTTGATGTAATAGCCAGTAAGAAGTAGTACAATTCAAGTTTTAGGTATCGATTATTGACTTTTTAGCTGGCTTTGGTGTCTTGGACATGAGCTAGGGCCTTAAGATTCTGCAAGAAAGGAGGACTAGCAGCCGAGTTGCGAGGGAGAAAGTGAAAAGTGTTCATATGTAGTAAAAACCTGAGAAATCCGTCCGTTTTCGTCATTTGTTATCGAATCGTCTTAAAGCCAGAGCGTCACATTGGCGCTCTTCTCTTTGAAACGGTTGTACTTATCGTCTGCAAAGCTATGTCGCGTGCTGCGGTATGCGGAGACACTAAAAGTATCATAGTAGAACACAGATGAAGCTTCTAAGTTGATGTAATAGCCAGTAAGAAGTAGTACAATTCAAGTTTTAGGTATCGATTATTGACTTTTTAGGTGGCTTTGGTGCCTTGGACATGAGGTAGGGCCTTAAGATTCTGCAAGAAAGGAGGACTAGCAGCCGAGTTGCGAGGGAGAAAGTGAAAAGTGTTCATATGTAGTAAAAACCTGAGAAATCCGTCCGTTTTCGTCACTTGTTATCGAATCGACTTAAAGCCAGATCGTCACATTGGCCGCTCTTCTCTCTGAAACGGTTGTACTTATCGTCTGCAAAGCTATGTCGCGTGCTGCGGTATGCGGAGACACTAAAAGCATCATAGTAGAACACAGATGAAGCTTCTAAGTTGATGTAATAGCCAGTAAGAAGTAGTACAATTCAAGTTTTAGGTATCGATTACTGACTTTTTAGGTGGCTTTGGTGCCTTGGACATGAGCTAGGACCTTAAGATTCTGCATGAAAGGAGGACTAGTAGCCGAGTTGCAGGGGAGAATGTAAAAAGTGTTCATATGTAGTAAAAACCTGAGAAATCCGTTCGTTATCGTCATTTGTTATCGAATCGACTTAAAGCCAGATCGTCACATTAGCCGCTCTTCTCTCTGAAACGGTTGTACTTATCGACTGCAAAGTTATGTCGCGTGCTGCGGTATGCGCAGACACTAAAAGCACCATAGTAGAACACAGATGAAGCTTCTAAGCTGATGTAATACCCAGTAAGAAGTAGTACAATTCATGTTATAGGTATCGATTATTAAATTCTTAGCTTGCTTTGGTGACTTGAACATGAGCTAGGACCATAAGATTCTGCATGAAAGGAGGACTAGCAGCCGAGTTGCACTGGAGAATGTGGAAAATGTTCATATGTAGTAAAAACCTGAGAAATCCTTACGTTTTCGTCATTTGTTATCGAATCGACTTAAAGCCAGATCGTCACATTGGCCGCTCTTCTCTCTGAAACGGTTGTACTTATCGTCTGCAAAGCTATGTCGCGTGCTGCGGTATGTGGAGACACTAAAAGCACCATAGTAGAACACAGATGAAGCTTCTAAGTTGATGTAATAGCCAGTAAGAAGTAGTACAATTCAAGTTTTAGGTATCGATTATTGACTTTTTAGCTGGCTTTGGTGTCTTGGACATGAGCTAGGGCCTTAAGATTCTGCAAGAAAGGAGGACTAGCAGCCGAGTTGCGAGGGAGAAAGTGAAAAGTGTTCGTATGTAGTAAAAACCTGAGAAATCCGTCCGTTTTCGTCATTTGTTATCGAATCGACGTAAAGCCAGATCGTCACATTGGCCGCTCTTCTCTCTGAAACAGTTGTACTTATCGTCTGCAAAGCTATGTCGCGTGCTGCGGTATGCGGAGACACTAAAAGCACCATAGTAGATCGCAGATGAAGCTTCTAAGTTGATGTAATAGGCAGTAAGAAGTAGTACAATTCAAGTCTTAGGTATCGATTATTGACTTTTTACCATTCTTTGGTGCCTTGGACATGAGCTAGGACCTTAAAATTCTGCATGAACGGAGGACTAGCAGCCGAGTTGCAGGGGAGAATGTAAAAAGTGTTCATATGTAGTAAAAACCTGAGAAATCCGTTCGTTATCGTCATTTGTTATCGAATCGCCTTAAAGCCAGATCGTCACATTAGACGCTCTTCTCTCTGAAACGGTTGTACTTATCGACTGCAAAGCTATGTCGCGTGCTGCGATATTCGGAGACACTAAAAGCACCATAGTAGAACACAGATGAAGCTTCTAAGTTGAAGTAATATCCAGTAAGATGTAGTACAATTCAAGTCTTAGGTATCGATTATTGACTTTTTACCATTCTTTGGTGCCTTGGACATGAGCTAGGAACTTAAAATTCTGCATGAACGGAGGACTAGCAGCCGAGTTGCTTGGGAGAATGTGAAAAGTGTTCATATGTAGTAAAAACCTGAGAAATCCGTCCGTTTTCGTCATTTGTTATCGAATCGTCTTAAAGCCAGATCGTCACATTGGCGCTCTTCTCTTTGAAACGGTTGTACTTATCGTCTGCAAAGCTATGTCGCGTGCTGCGGTATGCGGAGACACTAAAAGCACCATAGTAGAACACAGATGAAGCTTCTAAGATGATGTAATAGCCAGTAAGAAGTAGTACAATTCAAGTGTTAGGTATCGATTATTAAATTTTTAGCTGGCTTTGGTGACTTGGACATGAGCTAAGACCTTAAGATTCTGCATGAAACGAGGACTAGCAGCCGAGTTGCACGGCAGAATGTGAAAAGTGTTCATATGTAGTAAAAACCTGAGAAATCCGTCCGTTTTCGTCATTTGTTATCGAATCGACTTAAAGCCAGATCTTCACATTGTCCACCCTTCTCTCTGAAACGGTTGTACTTATCGTCTGCAAAGCTATGTCGCGTGCTGCGGTATGCGGAGACACTAAAAGCACCATAGTAGAACACAGATGAAGCTTGTAAGCTGATGTAATACCCAGTAAGAAGTAGTACAATTCATGTTATAGGTATCGATTATTAAATTCTTAGCTTGCTTTGGTGACTTGAACATGAGCTAGGACCTTAAGATTCTGCATGAAAGGAGGACTAGCAGCCGAGTTGCACTGGAGAATGTGGAAAATGTTCATATGTAGTAAAAACCTGATAAATCCGTCCGTTTTCTTCATTTGTTATCGAATCGACTTAAAGCCAGATCGTCACATTGGCCGCTCTTCTCTCTGAAACGGTTGTACTTATCGTCTGCAAAGCTATGTCGCGTGCTGCGGTATGCGGAGACACTAAAAGCACCATAGTAGAACACAGATGAAGCTTCTAAGTTGATGTAATAGCCAGTAAGAAGTAGTACAATTCAAGTCTTAGGTATCGATTATTGACTTTTTACCATTCTTTGGTGCCTTGGACATGAGCTAGGACCTTAAAATTCTGCATGAACGGAGGACTAGCAGCCGAGTTGCAGGGGAGAATGTAAAAAGTGTGCATATGTAGTAAAAACCTGAGAAATCCGTTCGTTATCGTCATTTGTTATCGAATCACCTTAAAGCCAGATCGTCACATTAGCCGCTCTTCTCTCTGAAACGGTTGTACTTATCGACTGCGAAGCTATGTCGCGTGCTGCGATATTCGGAGACACTAAAAGCACCATAGTAGAACACAGATGAAGCTTCTAAGCCGATGTAATACCCAGTAAGAAGTAGTACAATTCATGTTATAGTTATCGATTATTAAATTCTTAGCTTGCTTTGGTGACTTGAACATGAGCTAGGACCTTAAGATTCTGCATGAAAGGAGGACTAGCAGTCGAGTTGCACTGGAGAATGTGGAAAATGTTCACATGTAGTAAAAACCTGAGAAATCCTTACGTTTTCGTCATTTGTTATCGAATCGACTTAAAGCCAGATCGTCACATTGGCCGCTCTTCTCTCTGAAACGGTTGTACTTATCGTCTGCAAAGCTATGTCGCGTGCTGCGGTATGCGGAGACACTAAAAGCACCATAGTAGAACACAGATGAAGCTTCTAAGCTGATGTAATACCCAGTTGATGTAATAGGCAGTAAGAAGTAGTACAATTCAAGTCTTAGGTATCGATTATTGACTTTTTACCATTCTTTGGTGCCTTGGACATGTGCTAGGACTTTAAAATTCTGCATGAACGGAGGACTAGCAGCCGAGTTGCAGGGGAGAATGTAAAAAGTGTTCATATGTAGTAAAAACATGAGAAATCCGTTCGTTATCGTCATTTGTTATCGAATCGCCTTAAAGCCAGATCGTCACATTAGCCGCTCTTCTCTCTGAAACGGTTGTACTTATCGACTGCAAAGCTATGTCGCGTGCTGCGATATTCGGAGACACTAAAAGCACCATAGTAGAACACAGATGAAGCTTCTAAGTTGAAGTAATATCCAGTAAGATGTAGTACAATTCAAGTCTTAGGTATCGATTATTGACTTTTTACCATTCTTTGGTGCCTTGGACATGAGCTAGGACCTTAAAATTCTGCATGAACGGAGGACTAGCAACCGAGTTGCTTGGGAGAATGTGAAAAGTGTTCATATGTAGTAAAAACCTGAGAAATCCGTCCGTTTTCGTCATTTGTTATCGAATCGTCTTAAAGCCAGAGCGTCACATTGGCGCCCTTCTCTTTGAAACGGTTGTACTTATCGTCTGCAAAGCTATGTCGCGTGCTGCGGTATGCGGAGACACTAAAAGCACCATAGTAGAACACAGATGAAGCTTCTAAGATGATGTAATAGCCAGTAAGAAGTAGTACATTTCAAGTTTTTGGTATCGATTATTGACTTTTTAGCTGCCCTTGGTGCCTTGGACATGAGCTAGGACCTTAAGATTCTGCATGAAAGGAGGACTAGCAGCCGAGTTGCAGGGCAGAATGTAAAAAGTGATCATATGTAGTAAAAGCCTTAGAATTCTGTTCGTTATCGTCATTTGTTATCGAATCGACTTAAAGCCAGATCGTCACCTTAGCCGCTCTTCTCTCTGAAACGATTGTACTTATCGACTGCAAAGCTATGTCGCGTGCTGCGGTATGCGGAGACACTAAAACCACCATAGTAAAACACAGATGAAGCTTCTAAGATGATGTAATAGTCAGTAAGAAGTAGTACAATTCACGTTTTAGGTATCGATTATTGACTTTTTAGCTGCCCTTGGTGCCTTGGACATGAGCTAGGACCTTAAGATTCTGCATGAAAGGAGGACTAGCAGCCGAGATGCACGGAGAATGTGAAAAGTGTTCATATGTAGTAAAAACCTGAGAAATCCGTCCGTTTTCTTCACTTGTTATCGAATCGACTTAAAGCCAGATCGTCACATTGGCCGCTCTTCTCTCTGAAACGGTTGTACTTATCGTCTGCAAAGCTATGTCGCGTGCTGCGGTATGCGGAGACACTAAAAGCATCATAGTAGAACACAGATGAAGCTTCTAAGTTGATGTAATAGCCAGTAAGAAGTAGTACAATTCAAGTTTTAGGTATCGATTATTGACTTTTTAGGTGGCTTTGGTGCCTTGGACATGAGCTAGGACCTTAAGATTCTGCATGAAAGGAGGACTAGTAGCCGAGTTGCAGGGGAGAATGTAAAAAGTGTTCATATGTAGTAAAAACCTGAGAAATCCGTTCGTTATCGTCATTTGTTATCGAATCGCCTTAAAGCCAGATCGTCACATTAGCCGCTCTTCTCTCTGAAACGGTTGTACTTATCGACTGCAAAGCTATGTCGCGTGCTGCGGTATGCGGAGACACTAAAACCACCATAGTAAAACACAGATGAAGCTTCTAAGATGATGTAATAGTCAGTAAGAAGTAGTACAATTCACGTTTTAGGTATCGATTATTGACTTTTTAGCTGCCCTTGGTGCCTTGGACATGAGCTAGGACCTTAAGATTCTGCATGAAAGGAGGACTAGCAGCCGAGATGCACGGAGAATGTGAAAAGTGTTCATATGTAGTAAAAACCTGAGAAATCCGTCCGTTTTCGTCACTTGTTATCGAATCGACTTAAAGCCAGATCGTCACATTGGCCGCTCTTCTCTCTGAAACGGTTGTACTTATCGTCTGCAAAGATATGTCGCGTGCTGCGGTATGCGGAGACACTAAAAGCATCATAGTAGAACACAGATGAAGCTTCTAAGTTGATGTAATAGCCAGTAAGAAGTAGTACAATTCAAGTTTTAGGTATCGATTATTGACTTTTTAGGTGGCTTTGGTGCCTTGGACATGAGCTAGGACCTTAAGATTCTGCATGAAAGGAGGACTAGTAGCCGAGTTGCAGGCGAGAATGTAAAAAGTGTTCATATGTAGTAAAAACCTGAGAAATCCGTTCGTTATCGTCATTTGTTATCGAATCGACTTAAAGCCAGATCGTCACATTAGCCGCTCTTCTCTCTGAAACGGTTGTACTTATCGACTGCAAAGTTATGTCGCGTGCTGCGGTATGCGCAGACACTAAAAGCACCATAGTAGAACACAGATGAAGCTTCTAAGCTGATGTAATACCCAGTAAGAAGTAGTACAATTCATGTTATAGGTATCGATTATTAAATTCTTAGCTTGCTTTGGTGACTTGAACATGAGCTAGGACCTTAAGATTCTGCATGAAAGGAGGACTAGCAGCCGAGTTGCACTGGAGAATGTGGAAAATGTTCATATGTAGTAAAAACCTGAGAAATCCTTACGTTTTCGTCATTTGTTATCGAATCGACTTAAAGCCAGATCGTCACATTGGCCGCTCTTCTCTCTGAAACGGTTGTACTTATCGTCTGCAAAGCTATGTCGCGTGCTGCGGTATGTGGAGACACTAAAAGCACCATAGTAGAACACAGATGAAGCTTCTAAGTTGATGTAATAGCCAGTAAGAAGTAGTACAATTCAAGTTTTAGGTATCGATTATTGACTTTTTAGCTGGCTTTGGTGTCTTGGACATGAGCTAGGGCCTTAAGATTCTGCAAGAAAGGAGGACTAGCAGCCGAGTTGCGAGGGAGAAAGTGAAAAGTGTTCATATGTAGTAAAAACCTGAGAAATCCGTCCGTTTTCGTCATTTGTTATCGAATCGACGTAAAGCCAGATCGTCACATTGGCCGCTCTTCTCTCTGAAACAGTTGTACTTATCGTCTGCAAAGCTATGTCGCGTGCTGCGGTATGCGG
Organism: Schistocerca gregaria; assembly: GCF_023897955.1. Lineage (NCBI taxonomy): Eukaryota > Metazoa > Arthropoda > Insecta > Orthoptera > Acrididae > Schistocerca > Schistocerca gregaria. The sequence continues at coordinate 8,842 of NW_026062008.1, read as the reverse complement.
AGACACTAAAAGCACCATAGTAGATCACAGATGAAGCTTCTAAGTTGATGTAATAGGCAGTAAGAAGTAGTACAATTCAAGTCTTAGGTATCGATTATTGACTTTTTACCATTCTTTGGTGCCTTGGACATGAGCTAGGACCTTAAAATTCTGCATGAACGGAGGACTAGCAGCCGAGTTGCAGGGGAGAATGTAAAAAGTGTTCATATGTAGTAAAAACCTGAGAAATCCGTTCGTTATCGTCATTTGTTATCGAATCGCCTTAAAGCCAGATCGTCACATTAGCCGCTCTTCTCTCTGAAACGGTTGTACTTATCGACTGCAAAGCTATGTCGTGTGCTGTGATATTCGGAGACACTAAAAGCACCATAGTAGAACACAGATGAAGCTTCTAAGTTGAAGTAATATCCAGTAAGATGTAGTACAATTCAAGTCTTAGGTATCGATTATTGACTTTTTACCATTCTTTGGTGCCTTGGACATGAGCTAGGAACTTAAAATTCTGCATGAACGGAGGACTAGCAGCCGAGTTGCTTGGGAGGATGTGAAAAGTGTTCATATGTAGTAAAAACCTGAGAAATCCGTCCGTTTTCTTCATTTGTTATCGAATCGACTTAAAGCCAGATCGTCACATTGGCCGCTCTTCTCTCTGAAACGGTTGTACTTATCGTCTGCAAAGCTATGTCGCGTGCTGCGGTATGCGGAGACACTAAAAGCACCATAGTAGAACACAGATGAAGCTTCTAAGTTGATGTAATAGCCAGTAAGAAGTAGTACAATTCAAGTCTTAGGTATCGATTATTGACTTTTTACCATTCTTTGGTGCCTTGGACATGAGCTAGGACCTTAAAATTCTGCATGAACGGAGGACTAGCAGCCGAGTTGCACTGGAGAATGTAAAAAGTGTGCATATGTAGTAAAAACCTGAGAAATCCGTTCGTTATCGTCATTTGTTATCGAATCGCCTTAAAGCCAGATCGTCACATTAGCCGCTCTTCTCTCTGAAACGGTTGTACTTATCGACTGCAAAGCTATGTCGCGTGCTGCGATATTCGGAGACACTAAAAGCACCATAGTAGAACACAGATGAAGCTTCTAAGCCGATGTAATACCCAGTAAGAAGTAGTACAATTCATGTTATAGTTATCGATTATTAAATTCTTAGCTTGCTTTGGTGACTTGAACATGAGCTAGGACCTTAAGATTCTGCATGAAAGGAGGACTAGCAGCCGAGTTGCACTGGAGAATGTGGAAAATGTTCACATGTAGTAAAAGCCTGAGAAATCCTTACGTTTTCGTCATTTGTTATCGAATCGACTTAAAGCCAGATCGTCACATTGGCCGCTCTTCTCTCTGAAACGGTTGTACTTATCGTCTGCAAAGCTATGTCGCGTGCTGCGGTATGCGGAGACACTAAAAGCACCATAGTAGAACACAGATGAAGCTTCTAAGCTGATGTAATACCCAGTTGATGTAATAGGCAGTAAGAAGTAGTACAATTCAAGCCTTAGGTATCGATTATTGACTTTTTACCATTCTTTGGTGCCTTGGACATGTGCTAGGACCTTAAAATTCTGCATGAACGGAGGACTAGCAGCCGAGTTGCAGGGGAGAATGTAAAAAGTGTTCATATGTAGTAAAAACCTGAGAAATCCGTTCGTTATCGTCATTTGTTATCGAATCGCCTTAAAGCCAGATCGTCACATTAGCCGCTCTTCTCTCTGAAACGGTTGTACTTATCGACTGCAAAGCTATGTCGCGTGCTGCGATATTCGGAGACACTAAAAGCATCATAGTAGAACACAGATGAAGCTTCTAAGTTGAAGTAATATCCAGTAAGATGTAGTACAATTCAAGTCTTAGGTATCGATTATTGACTTTTTACCATTCTTTGGTGCCTTGGACATGAGCTAGGACCTTAAAATTCTGCATGAACGGAGGACTAGCAGCCGAGTTGCTTGGGAGAATGTGAAAAGTGTTCATATGTAGTAAAAACCTGAGAAATCCGTCCGTTTTCGTCATTTGTTATCGAATCGTCTTAAAGCCAGAGCGTCACATTGGCGCCCTTCTCTTTGAAACGGTTGTACTTATCGTCTGCAAAGCTATGTCGCGTGCTGCGGTATGCGGAGACACTAAAAGCACCATAGTAGAACACAGATGAAGCTTCTAAGATGATGTAATAGCCAGTAAGAAGTAGTACATTTCAAGTTTTTGGTATCGATTATTGACTTTTTAGCTGCCCTTGGTGCCTTGGACATGTGCTAGGACCTTAAGATTCTGCATGAAAGAGGACTAGCAGCCGAGTTGCAGGGCAGAATGTAAAAAGTGATCATATGTAGTAAAAGCCTTAGAATTCTGTTCGTTATCGTCACTTGTTATCGAATCGACTTAAAGCCAGATCGTCACCTTAGCCGCTCTTCTCTCTGAAACGATTGTACTTATCGACTGCAAAGCTATGTCGCGTGCTGCGGTATGCGGAGACACTAAAACCACCATAGTAAAACACAGATGAAGCTTCTAAGATGATGTAATAGTCAGTAAGAAGTAGTACAATTCACGTTTTAGGTATCGATTATTGACTTTTTAGCTGCCCTTGGTGCCTTGGACATGTGCTAGGACCTTAAGATTCTGCATGAAAGGAGGACTAGCAGCCGAGTTGCAGGGCAGAATGTAAAAAGTGATCATATGTAGTAAAAGCCTTAGAATTCTGTTCGTTATCGTCATTTGTTATCGAATCGACTTAAAGCCAGATCGTCACCTTAGCCGCTCTTCTCTCTGAAACGATTGTACTTATCGACTGCAAAGCTATGTCGCGTGCTGCGGTATGCGGAGACACTAAAAGCATCATAGTAGAACACAGATGAAGCTTCTAAGTTGATGTAATAGCCAGTAAGAAGTAGTACAATTCAAGTTTTAGGTATCGATTATTGACTTTTTAGGTGGCTTTGGTGCCTTGGACATGAGCTAGGACCTTAAGATTCTGCATGAAAGGAGGACTAGTAGCCGAGTTGCAGGGGAGAATGTAAAAAGTGTTCATATGTAGTAAAAACCTGAGAAATCCGTTCGTTATCGTCATTTGTTATCGAATCGACTTAAAGCCAGATCGTCACATTAGCCGCTCTTCTCTCTGAAACGGTTGTACTTATCGACTGCAAAGTTATGTCGCGTGCTGCGGTATGCGCAGACACTAAAAGCACCATAGTAGAACACAGATGAAGCTTCTAAGCTGATGTAATACCCAGTAAGAAGTAGTACAATTCATGTTATAGGTATCGATTATTAAATTCATAGCTTGCTTTGGTGACTTGAACATGAGCTAGGACCTTAAGATTCTGCATGAAAGGAGGACTAGCAGCCGAGTTGCACTGGAGAATGTGGAAAATGTTCATATGTAGTAAAAACCTGAGAAATCCTTACGTTTTCGTCATTTGTTATCGAATCGACTTAAAGCCAGATCGTCACATTGGCCGCTCTTCTCTCTGAAACGGTTGTACTTATCGTCTGCAAAGCTATGTCGCGTGCTGCGGTATGTGGAGACACTAAAAGCACCATAGTAGAACACAGATGAAGCTTCTAAGTTGATGTAATAGCCAGTAAGAAGTAGTACAATTCAAGTTTTAGGTATCGATTATTGACTTTTTAGCTGGCTTTGGTGTCTTGGACATGAGCTAGGGCCTTAAGATTCTGCAAGAAAGGAGGACTAGCAGCCGAGTTGCGAGGGAGAAAGTGAAAAGTGTTCATATGTAGTAAAAACCTGAGAAATCCGTCCGTTTTCGTCATTTGTTATCGAATCGACGTAAAGCCAGATCGTCACATTGGCCGCTCTTCTCTCTGAAACAGTTGTACTTATCGTCTGCAAAGCTATGTCGCGTGCTGCGGTATGCGGAGACACTAAAAGCACCATAGTAGATCACAGATGAAGCTTCTAAGTTGATGTAATAGGCAGTAAGAAGTAGTACAATTCAAGTCTTAGGTATCGATTATTGACTTTTTACCATTCTTTGGTGCCTTGGACATGAGCTAGGACCTTAAAATTCTGCATGAACGGAGGACTAGCAGCCGAGTTGCAGGGGAGAATGTAAAAAGTGTTCATATGTAGTAAAAACCTGAGAAATCCGTTCGTTATCGTCATTTGTTATCGAATCGCCTTAAAGCCAGATCGTCACATTAGCCGCTCTTCTCTCTGAAACGGTTGTACTTATCGACTGCAAAGCTATGTCGCGTGCTGCGATATTCGGAGACACTAAAAGCACCATAGTAGAACACAGATGAAGCTTCTAAGTTGAAGTAATATCCAGTAAGATGTAGTACAATTCAAGTCTTAGGTATCGATTATTGACTTTTTACCATTCTTTGGTGCCTTATACATGAGCTAGGAACTTAAAATTCTGCATGAACGGAGGACTAGCAGCCGAGTTGCTTGGGAGAATGTGAAAAGTGTTCATATGTAGTAAAAACCTGAGAAATCCGTCCGTTTTCGTCATTTGTTATCGAATCGTCTTAAAGCCAGATCGTCACATTGGCGCTCTTCTCTTTGAAACGGTTGTACTTATCGTCTGCAAAGCTATGTCGCGTGCTGCGGTATGCGGAGACACTAAAAGCACCATAGTAGAACACAGATGAAGCTTCTAAGATGATGTAATAGCCAGTAAGAAGTAGTACAATTCAAGTGTTAGGTATCGATTATTAAATTTTTAGCTGGCTTTGGTGACTTGGACATGAGCTAAGACCTTAAGATTCTGCATGAAACGAGGACTAGCAGCCGAGTTGCACGGCAGAATGTGAAAAGTGTTCATATGTAGTAAAAACCTGAGAAATCCGTCCGTTTTCGTCATTTGTTATCGAATCGACTTAAAGCCAGATCTTCACATTGTCCGCCCTTCTCTCTGAAACGGGTTGTACTTATCGTCTGCAAAGCTATGTCGCGTGCTGCGGTATGCGGAGACACTAAAAGCACCATAGTAGAACACAGATGAAGCTTGTAAGCTGATGTAATACCCAGTAAGAAGTAGTACAATTCATGTTATAGGTATCGATTATTAAATTCTTAGCTTGCTTGGTGACTTGAACATGAGCTAGGACCTTAAGATTCTGCATGAAAGGAGGACTAGCAGCCGAGTTGCACTGGAGAATGTGGAAAATGTTCATATGTAGTAAAAACCTGAGAAATCCGTCCGTTTTTCTTCATTTGTTATCGAATCGACTTAAAGCCAGATCGTCACATTGGCCGCTCTTCTCTCTGAAACGGTTGTACTTATCGTCTGCCAAAGCTATGTCGCCGTGCTGCGGTATGCGGAGACACTAAAGCACCATAGTAGAACACAGATGAAGCTTCTAAGTTGATGTAATAGCCAGTAAGAAGTAGTACAATTCAAGTTTTAGGTATCGATTATTGACTTTTTAGCTGGCTTTGGTGTCTTGGACATGAGCTAGGGCCTTAAGATTCTGCAAGAAAGGAGGACTAGCAGCCGAGTTGCGAGGGAGAAAGTGAAAAGTGTTCATATGTAGTAAAAACCTGAGAAATCCGTCCGTTTTCGGTCATTTGTTATCGAATCGACGTAAAGCCAGATCGTCACATTGGCCGCTCTTCTCTCTGAAACAGTTGTACTTATCGTCTACAAAGCTATGTCGCGTGCTGCGGATATGCGGAGACACTAAAAGCACCATAGTAGATCAAGATGAAGCTTCTAAGTTGATGTAATAGGCAGTAAGAAGTAGTACAATTCAAGTCTTAGGTATCGATTATTGACTTTTTACCATTCTTTGGTGCCTTGGACATGAGCTAGGACCTTAAAATTCTGCATGAACGGAGGAATAGCAGCCGAGTTGCAGGGGAGAATGTAAAAAGTGTTCATATGTAGTTAAAAACTGAGAAATCCGTTCGTTATCATCATTTGTTATCGAATCGCCTTAAAGCCAGATCGTCACATTAGCCGCTCTTCTCTCTGAAACGGTTGTACTTATCGACTGCAAAGGCTATGTCGCGTGCTGCGATATTCGGAGACACTAAAAGCACCATAGCAGAACACAGATGAAGCTTCTAAGTTGAAGTAATATCCAGTAAGATGTAGTACAATTCAAGTCTTAGGTATCGATTATTGACTTTTTACCATTCTTTGGTGCCTTGGACATGAGCTAGGACCTTAAAATTCTGCATGAACGGAGGACTAGCAGCCGAGTTGCTTGGGGAGAATGTGAAAAGTGTTCATATGTAGTAAAAACCTGAGAAATCGTCCGTTTTCGTCATTTGTTATCGAATCGTCTTAAAGCCAGATCGTCACATTGGGCGCTCTTCTCTTTGAAACGGTTGTACTTATCGTCTGCAAAGCTATGTCGCGTGCTGCGGTATGCGGAGACACTAAAAGCACCATAGTAGAACACAGATGAAGCTTCTATGATGATGTAATAGCCAGTAAGAAGTAGTACAATTCAAGTGTTAGGTATCGATTATTGACTTTTTAGCTGGCTTTGGTGACTTGGACATGAGCTAAGACCTTAAGATTCTGCATGAAACGAGGACTAGCACGCGAGTTGCACGGGGAGAATGTGAAAAGTGTTCATATGTAGTAAAAACCTGAGAACCCGTCCGTTTTCGTCATTTGTTATCGAATCGACTTCAAGCCAGATCGTCACATTGGCCGCTCTTCTCTCTGAAACGGTGTGTACTTATCGTCTGCAAAGCTATGTCGCGTGCTGCGGTATGCGGAGACACTAAAAGCATCATAGTAGAACACAGATGAAGCTTCTAAGTTGATGTAATAGCCAGTAAGAAGTAGTACAATTCAAGTTTTAGGTATCGATTATTGACTTTTTAGCTGCCCCTTGGTGCCTTGGACATGAGCTAGGACCTTAAGATTCTGCATGAAAGGAGGACTAGCAGCCGAGTAGTGCAGGAGGAAAATGTAAAAACTGAACATATGTAGTAAAAGCCTGAGAATTCTGTTCGTTATCTTCATTTGTTATCGAATCGACTTAAAGCCAGATCGTCACCTTAGCCGCTCTTCTCTCTGAAACGATTGTACTTATCGACTGCAAAGCTATGTCGCGAGCTGCGGTATGCGGAGACACTAAAAACCACCATAGTAAAACACAGATGAAGCTTCTAAGACGATGTAATAGTCAGTAAGAAGTAGTACAATTCAAGTTTTAGGTATCGATTATTGACTTTTTAGCTGCCCTTGGTGCCTTGGGACATGAGCTAGGACCTTAAGATTCTGCATGAAAGGAGGACTAGCAGCCGAGTTGCACGGGAGAATGTGAAAAGTGTTCATATGTAGTAAAAACCTGAGAAATCCGTCGTTTTCGTCACTTCTTATCGAATCGACTTAAGCCAGATCGTCACATTAGCCGCTCTTCTCTCTGAAACGGTTGTACTTATCGACTGCAAAGCTATGTCGCGTGCTGCGGTATGCGGAGACACTAAAGCACCATAGGTAGAACACAGATGAAGCTTCTAAGCTGATGTAATACCCAGTAAGAAGTAGTACAATTCATGTTATAGTTATCGATTATTAAATTCTTAGCTTGCTTCGGTGACTTGAACATGAGCTAGGACCTTAAGATTCTGCATGAAAGGAGGGACTAGCAGCCGAGTTGCACGGGGAGAATGTGAAAAGTGTTCATATGTAGTAAAAACCTGAGAAATCCGTCCGTTATCGTCATTTGTTATCGAATCGACTTAAAGCCAGATCGTCACATTGGCCGCTCTTCTCTCTGAAACCGGTTTGTACTTATCGTCTGCAAAGCTATGTCGCGTGCTGCGGTATGCGGAGACACTAAAATCACCATAGTAGAACACAGATGAAGCTTCTAAGTTGAAGTAATATCCAGAAAGATGTAGTACAATTCAAGTCTTAGGTATCGATTATTGACTTTTTACCATTCTTTGGGGCCTTGGACATGAGCTAGGACCTTAAAATTCTGCAATGAACGGAGGACTAGCAGCCGAGTTGCAGGGGAGAATGTAAAAAGTGTTCATATGTAGTAAAAACCTGAGAAATCCGTTCGTTATCGTCATTTGTTATCGAATCGCCTTAAAGCCAGATCGTCACGTTAGCCGCACTTCTCTTCTGAAACGGTTGTATATCTTCTGCAAAGCTATGTCGCGTGCTGCGGTATGTGGAGACACTAAAAGCACCATAGTAGAACACAGATGAAGCTTCTAAGTTTATGTAATAGCCAGTAAGAAGTAGTACAATTCAAGTTTTGGGTATCGATTATTCACTTTTTAGCTGGCTTTGGTGCCGTGGACATGAGCTAGGACTTTTAAGATTGTGAATGAAAAGAGGACTAGCAGCCGAGTTGCGCGGGGAGAATGTGAAAAGTGTTCATATGTAGTAAAAACCTGAGAAATCCGTCCGTTTTCGTCATTTGTTATCGAATCGACTTAAAGCCAGATCGTCACATTGGCCGCTCTTCTCTCTGAAACGGTTGTACTTATCGTCTGCAAAGCTATGTCGCGTGCTGCGGTATGCGGAGACACTAAAAGCATCATAGTAGAACACAGATGAAGCTTCTAAGTTGATGTAATAGCCAGTAAGAAGTAGTACAATTCAAGTTTTAGGTATCGATTATTGACTTTTTAGGTGGGTTTGGTGACTTGGACATGAGCTAAGACCTTAAGATTCTGCATGAAAGGAGGACTAGCAGCCGAGTTGCAGGGGAGAATGTAAAAACTGTTCATATGTAGTAAAAACCTGAGAAATCCGTTCGTTATCGTCATTTGTTATCGAATCGACTTAAAGCCAGATCGTCACATTAGCCGCTCTTCTCTCTGAAACGGTTGTACTTATCGACTGCAAAGCTATGTCGCGGTGCTGCAGTATATCTGTCTCGCGTGTGT